>NW_024359944.1:584317-709322 GCF_014805655.1 Passer montanus | reverse complement strand
CTGCCGCCCCGCGCCCGGCCCGCCCCCGACACCCTGCGCCGCGCCAGGTTCGACCGGCCGCAGGCGGTGAGAGCCGGCCGCTCCGCCCGCAGACCCTGCGGGCACGGGCACAGGGCAGCGGGGACCAGCGGGACACCCGAGTGCGGCTGGGCCCGGGACAGGCTCGGCATGGCAGCGCGACGGGCACCGAGCCTGGGGCAGGCCCTGCGTGCGGGCTGCGCTGCGGCCCCGGCTCGGTGCGGCCCCGGCTGACTTGTGTCAGGGAACTCTCAGCAAACTCTCCGCTCTGGGGAGGGCTGTGCCTTACTGTGGTTGTAACTTAAGGCTTGGTGGTTCACCCTGGCCTGCGACACCTCGGTGCTGCCCTTTGCCGTACCCGGCTTGGGTCTTGCTGCTTTGCCTCCGAGGCTTCCAGCTCGCACACAGGGTACCTCCCTTCCTCGGCTATTCTAAGGGTTTTATGAGTGTTGACCAAGATTCCAGCCATAAGAATCACTATTTGAGTTTGTCAGCATGCTGTCCTTGTGCAGCCAAGAAACGATTCCCAGTTCCAGCTCATTCTGTTGTGCCGCTTTGTGAGTTTGGCGCTGTTGTGGTCACATTGTACTGGTGTGTTCAGGTGCTTGTTTGACTGCGGGTGAGCTGTGCCACGTGTGGTTTTGTCAGAGCAGATTTTGGAATGCTCCTCCACACATGGGTCTTGCAGTAGAAGTGCTGGGTGGTGCTGTACAGCCTGCATTAGCCCTTTTCCTTCTGGGTGCTCCTTTCCGTAGATTCTGTGTTCATCAGGCATGAACATGGACAGGAACATGAACAGCAACACTGACACACATGAACTTGCCCGATCAGATGGTGTTGGCTGGATCAGCAGGTGTGCTGTTCCATGTGTGATATTCAGATATGGGCTTAATTGCCTAATTAAGACTAAATAATATGGCAGATATTTTTCCTGATGATCTCCTCTTCCACCCCTCTCTTTTGCAGAGCCTGGACTTCTGGAAGCTGCTGTATGTGCTTCTGAAGCAGATCCATGGGGGCAGGTGGACAGAGTCTGATGCCATAGGTAACATCATTCTGGCTGACTGCAGTTTCCATCTGTCCTGGGACTGGTTTTGTAGCACCTTTGGCTCATTTCTCCCTGTTGTGAGTGCTCTGTTATTATTTTAGGGGGACTGTGAATAATGTCTTTATGGACAGGACCACTGCTCCAGAGAGGAGCTGAATGCCTACAGGCTTCTCAAAACAGCAGAAGACTATTTTCTTCTTAAATGTATGTTATTCCGAGTACAACACTACTCTCCATCTTCTCTCTTGAAACATGTCTATCTAGGGCCTTTTGGGAATTGTATTGTGATGAATCAAGGTCTCCTCATACCAACTCCACTTAATATTCACTTTTGCCCTTGAAAGCAAAACACCCTAAACAGCACTGTATAAGCCCCTGATTAGCTGTGAGCCTGGTGGCTCTGTAAATGGAATTAGGAAAGGTTAAGCGCTGTGGAATGCAGAGCAAAACCACCAGCATAGTTTAGCTGGTAGCTCAGCAGGAAGTCCTCTTACTCGCAGGACTGCTATTTTTCATTTGGCTGTTCTTATTTTTCCACTCATCCTCAGTCTGCTGTGTATGGCAAGTCTGTTTATTGACTGTCTCCCACAGCATTGTGGATGTGGCCCTGCACATGTGCAACCTTATTGGATCCTTGCTGCTCCCATACTAATTGCCTGTAGCATTTGGGGACAGAATTTCCAAGTGCATGTGGCAGGAGCCTGGCTCTGGAGACAGCAGACACAGCCTCCACTGGTGTATTGTGAGGTAGCAATGTGTGGTTCTGCTGAGAACTGCTCGGCTGATTGCTGAGAAACCTTTTTAGTCACAACTTTGTGATTAAAGCTGAAATTCAGGCTGAAGAGCTGTACTGTTTTTCAAATGAAACTAATTACTTTTGCTTGGCAAGTGAATGAGTTGTCTGCTCTGAACACAATCGATATTTTACTGCTTTTCTTCTCTGCCCCGGCTCTGGTCTCTTGTGTATTTAATGCAAATGAAATAAGCCTTGGGCATAGGCACTAAATAACTTTCTCAGGTTTGTGTAGGATCCTGTTACACAACAGAGAATTGAAACAGATTCCTCTAATCCAAGTCTAGTGCCTTAGTCCACAGATCAAGCTTTGCTTTTCTTTGCTCTTTTTGTACAACCTCTTAATTACCTTGGTTAAAGCAAGGAGAGCAGCAGTGGCCAGATCCCAGAGGAAGGCTGTGAAGACTCCTTTGGTCTAGGGGTTACTGTGTGCATAGAAACAGCTTTCTGGAAAAGAGAAGCCATTCTCCAGTGATCTTGTATCCGTTATTTTTCAAAAGGAAACACTGATCTTTGGCCAGTTCAGGAATCCCACTGGAGCCTGCCAGTCAGTGGTTATAAAATTCTGCAACTGGCTCCTGGTTTCTGGTTCTGTGAGAATTTTTTCTTCCCACAGTGAAAAGCACTTAACTGTAAACTTTGGTAAAAACTTACTGTAAAACCCAGTCCCTTAAACATGTCACAGCAGTGGGCCACTGGACAGTGGAGGGTCAGAGTAAGCTGTGTGAATACTCTGGGCATAACCTTGCTGATGAAATCATAGTTAATGGTTTCATGCTGCTTGTTCTTCACAGAGGCTGGTTGTTAACTTGGTTAACAACCTGTCAGGTTGCAGTGCAATATGCATTTGGATGGTTGGAGGACACATTTGTTTTCTGGGATTGCTGTTCAGTTTTTATAGCATGGGAGAGAGGTCTGGAGCTGCAATAGATTTTTGTTTGTTTGACAAATGCAGCAGAAAATGTTTTTCTGAACAGTAGTTTCCCATAATACCACTACCTATGCATGAAGTAATGGATCTGTGTCTGTACTTGCACTTGGTTTGTAGTTCCTTTCCATTTTAGCCTGCTAGGCTAGTGCATAGCTCTTATTTGAATATCATCTTGTAAATCACTGAAAATATTTGTCAGGACTCACAGCAGAAGAGCACAGCTTGAGTATAGTTTTAAGTGAGCTGAACCCTGAGGTTCATCCCCAGCTTGGTCTTACTTGCTGAATATAGTTTTATAAATAATATCTGTGGAGAAGAGGATTAGTTGGGAGCCTTGTGAAGGTCTTCCAGTATAAATTTCCTAATCCTAATACCATAAGAAGACATCAGAGGGGTGTCTGGTGTGTCTCTTCTATCTGAGTGAGGTTTTTTCCTCTCTCTTGGTTGCACATTATGGAAGAATCCATCTTGGTCCTGGGTACTCACATAACCTTTACTGCCATTTATACTTTTGCCTTTTAACTTGAGCATTCTAGAGATGGGTAAAACCAAGGGACTTTTCTAAGGTCACAGGAAGGCTCCTTGAGCCCCAGTTCCAGATCCATGGCTTGACTGCTCACTCCCAGTTCCTGCCTGGTACACCAGCTGTACCCTCTCCTGTGAGGGCAGCATATTGCAGAGGGATTCATGAAAGAGGGGGAGATAAAGGACCAGAAGAACACTGAAATTCAGGTGGTGAATTGCTGTGGTGGATCTGTCCTGAGTGATATATCAGAGCAAGGAAATGGTGATGAAAGAAACTAAAAAACACCTGACGTGCTTTCCTTTCTGCATATTGCAGAGGGATTCATGAAAGAGGGGGAGATAAAGGACCAGAAGAACACTGAAATTCAGGTGGTGAATTGCTGTGGATCTGGCCTGAGTGATAGAGCAGGGAAATGGTGATAAAAGAAACTAAAAAACACCTGATGTGCTTTCTTTTCCTCCACTTTGATACGTGATTTTTTGAGGAGCACCTTGAACTGCAGATGGCAGCATGTGATGCTTATTTGCTTTGAAAAAGGAGGAAAGCATGTACTGATCATCCTTCCTTTTGGAGGATTTCTGCCTTTACCTGTTATGGCAGTTCCTTTCTTGACAAATGCACACAGAAAAGGAAAGGATGACATGAAAACCCTGCTCATGTAAGAATGTTCACAAGTTATCAAAATAAATTCTGTAATATCTCCATGCTCCTGTTGTGCTTGAGGGATTGGAGAGCACATCTACAGGAAGATTTTTAGCAAGTCATAGGCATTTCTGCCACCCTGACATGGGGAAGGGAAGCTGCTTGTTTCATTCACAGGGTCTGTGGGAAGAGCAAATTGAGTGATTTAGGTCTTTTGCTTTGTAGGAATGCCTGAACTGCTGAAACTGTACATTCCTCTAGCTCCACCCAGCTGTCAAAGGAAAAGAAAGAGCAAATCTAGAAGGATGCTTTCACGGCATAGGGAATATTCCTTCAGCCTCCAGCAGTTTACATCTCACGCTTTCCAGTCCAGAGAGGATATGTTTGTGTTTCATAAGTTTCCATGAACTGGTGTTCTGTAAATCCAGTTTCTCCTTGAGCCTGAGTGACTCTTAGGAGTCCATAGAGTCCCACAGTGAGCAATTTCAGAATTGTGCTGCGTGTGTGAAGAGCATCTCTTTTATCATGTTTTGACTCACATGCTTGCTAACTTTGTTGGCTCACAGTTCTTGTGCTGAGTGTTGTGCAAACAAATCATCCACTCTTCACCCATTGCACAGCACTCAGGATTTTGAAGAGTTTTGTCATATCCATTCTTGCTCTTCTTGGCCTACTTCATCGCTTCTTGCAATGCAGCTGTTCTGTGATTATACTTGTGATTATACTTGTCTTTTCTCTTCACTTCTTTCCAAATCTTCTGTAGCCTTAATGGGAGAGAAGAAATAAGGGTCACGGTGGGCATTTGTGTTCTGTTCAGTGTCCTTGCTAGGTTTCTCACACTGAGTTTGCCTTTGGATGCCTGTCAGAACCAATTGTGATGCTGTCATTAAAAACCTTATCATCTGAGATTGTGTTCCTGAGCCCACGGAGCAGTTCCAGGTCCAGTCTTATGTTGTAAGTCAGTAAAGTTAGGAACACTTCTTTCTTTGTGCACATAATTTTTCATTTTTTTCTAAAAATACTTTTATCTGTCATTTTAAAGCTTGAGCTCAAGGTTCTGCAGTCCTTCATGATCTGCCTGCATTCTTTACTACTAATATCACATCAGCACCAAGTTTTCTGTCACTGTCACATTGTCTAAGTGTCATTCTGAGTTGTTTGAGCAGCAGCTGTTTAGCACAGAGCCCTCACGTGAAACCACTATTTGTTCCTGCCCTCTGGTTCTTGTCTGCTGGGTACTTGTAACTGATCCAAGGCTTTTCCTCTCCCTCCACTGCAGTGCCTTGGTTTCTTTGTGCAAGCTGAATCCCAGTGGGAAGTCTAAATGTCTTGCAGTGGTTGAATCTTCCTTAATCACTTGTTGCCCTCAGAGAACTCCAGAAACTTTCTGAGCAGGTCTTCCTTTTACACCTGGTGGTTCTTAGCCAGTATGTGTTGTTTTCACTGTCCCCCTAATTATGTTCTTATTCTGTTTTTGACATATACAGAGCCAAGGCTTATTGAGCAGAACCTTTTTTAATAACAACCTTCTCTATGTTTCCTCAGTATTTTACAGTCCTGCAGTGCCTGTCTTGTAGCTGTCAGGTAACATTTGCTGGTGTGAAGGGATATGGATCAGAGCATTCCTGAGAATTTAGTAGCCCATGTGCTGTGCTGCATTATCTCTGCTCTCTGGCGCTCAGAGATTTGCAGCAGGCTGTGAAACTCCTATCTCTAAATTCCAGTTTAGTTCAGGAGTAGAGTGGTTTAGAGTGTTTACTAATTCATAACATGCTTGGTGACTCATAAAAAATGAATAGGTGAGTTGGAGTCCCGTTGTAGTGGAGGTGGCTAGTTGCCTTTGTTGCCTGTGTTAATTTCCAAGAGGCCACTACTGGTCTTGATCCCAACTTTGAATTTCTTCTTTTCCCTGAGCAGTTCTTGCAATCAGAATGGGGCAGTATAAAGAAGGCTTTTATCCTTTCCCTCCTGTCCTTCACCAGTTGTTGATTGTTGCATATAGATAAAACCTCATAAAATAAAGACCTTCTAAAACATGGTTTAAACCTTGCTATTCTGGCTAAACTAACCTGTTAAGTTCCCATGAGAAAAAGAAATTATAAAAATAAAAATCACAGCCGAAGCCGCTATATAACAATCTATTTATATAACAATCTATTGTTTATATAACAATATATATATAACATATATATAACATATATATATGTTTATATAACAATAACTCTATTATTATGAGAAAGAATTTGCACCTACAAAAATAAGTCTATCCCGTAAGAATCCATGAAGAAAAAATATAAACTATCTAGAAAGAAAGCTATTTGATCAACATGTACATTAGCCATTACCAACCAACTGAGTTTCAATAATTTGCTAACCTATTAAATTCAAACACTGTGCCTTCTAATACCATACAAAAGTAAGGTATTGTACAATAAAGATTCAGCTATTCTTCACAAAAACCAAGCACCTCATCCATCTAATTTATGTCTCTAACACAAGGCTACAGTGACACTTGATAAAGACTAAGTCCCCACTCTCTTCCTAGGCTGGGTTAAACGTGCTGCCCTCCGAGGAGGCAGCAGCTGTGGAGTGAGTGGTGAAGGCAGTGCTGCAGGGTGTTACTCTCTGTTGTTCTGCTCCCCAGGTGCCCAGGTTGGCTTTGTGAAGTGGGCACTGTGGTACCACGGCTACGGCCGGCCCCAGCTCCAGCGGCTGCCGGCCGACGGCTCCGCGGGCAGCCGGGAGCTGCTGCTGGCCTTCTCCTGGCTGCTGCACAGCCCCGGCCTCCTGGAGCAGCTCCTGGCTCGGAACAGAGTGCAGACCGGGGATGAGACCTCTGTGTGCACGGTGAGCATGCTTGTGTCCTTCCACCCCACCCTGTCACCCCCAGTGTGTGATGGGTGCTGTCCTGGTGCCTTGGCAGGTAAGTGACTTCAGCTTCAAAAAAGGCCAGCATCTATTTTCTTTCCCTTCTCTAAGCTTTCCATGTGCAAAGCTTAGGGGTTCTTTCACTTTATCAAACTCCCACCCCTGCCTGAATTCCCTGATTCCTATTTCTGGTGCAGGTGAGACCACTGTGGAGGTAAGTGAGTCTCTTCAGTCTCTCTGCTTCTGCGTCTTGGGCTCCCAGACTGAGCTCTGAGTGCTTCTGCAGGGCAGGCAAACAGGTTAGCAATGAGTGCTGGCTGTGTTGACACTGTTGGGTAGAGCAGGTAAGAGTAAGGCAAATAATACTTTTTGCAAACAACAAGGTCTCAAATGGCAGCTCCTGCCCTTGAGGTAACTAATGACCTTTGACAACACACTGGAGTGTGTTGTTTTCCATTAATAAAAGCTGTTAGTACATAGAAAGTCTGTTCTGAAGTAACCATCATCTTGTCAGACACTAATTACTGCTCAGTCTGCTTCAAAATGACAGGCTCGCAGAATTTCTTAGTTTTTTGGCAAAGGACTTTGTAGGTCGGAAGCCCTACCTGCTGATTATCTTGTGGTGTCTAAAGTGTGTGGTCTTTCTTGAACCCCTGGTTCAATATGTTTTTTCCCCTGGTTTTCTGCAGCCTTTTCAGGGGGCAGCAAAGCAGGAAAGCTGCCATATAAAAACAGTGTCTTCAGAAGGAAAACACTTGTACAAATGGAAAACAGTTCAAGGGAAAAAATCCTTTTTGTAACAACATTACAAGAAGTATTTTGAGGAAAGGGACCACTCTTGCTGCACTACAATTATTTGCTACGCAGAAGAGGGAGCACAAGAGGCTGAGCTGTGAGTGGCAGTGCCATCTACTTTTGTGAAGGGTGCCTTGAGATTTCAGAAAAAACACACTGCTGGACAACTTTTTACTTTCAACTTCTCTTTTACCTTTTTCTTGTTTTTCATCTGCAGTAGCCGTTTTTTGTGGTTTGGGTTTTTTTTTTTTTTTAAATTTTTTTTTTTGTTAAAGTTTTCCTTAATTTCTGTTACAAAAGAGTGACAAGTGAAATGTGACATGAATTCAGGGAGCGGGGCAGCACCTGTGTTATTTTCTCTGAAGGCTTTAAGTTCTGCATTTCCCAAAAAGGGATGAAAGAACTATGACAATACAATGTTATCTCTTATGGCCACACATACTGGTGTGTCTCTCACTTCAATTCTCACCTGCTGTACTCGTGTTTCTCAAAAAGCTGGAATGCATATTAAATGTTTTTACTTCATAACTGTCCAAAACAGTGTTTGGAAAGGCTTAAGAGTCTGAACTTTTTTTTTCAATAGACCAGACAAAAATTGTATAGACTGGAAGTTGGAGTTAGCTTGTGTATATAAAGCTCATTGTAAAAATGGAAACATTTTTTGTATGGTGTTCATCCAGCAGTTTTCATGCCCCAATAAAAATAATAGATATTTACAAGGGGAAAAAAAAAGAATATATTTACAGCATAACTGCTGGGTTTTGTGATTCTCTATCACAAGAAAGTTAAAACAAATGGAATTTTGAGGGAGAGGTCTTATCTTTTATTTGATCAACTAGGCATTGCAAAACCAATAAATTCAGCCTTTTGGTGCCAACCAAATGAAAATCTAGGAATGCACTGGCAAGATGCAAGGAGGCAGTGGTGGGTGAGGAGGAGATGGGTGGGTCACACACCTCATTTTGGTCAGTGAATCAGCTCCTTATAAACCACTCATGGAAGCCTGTTGTTTGTTTGCTTCATAAAAGTGTTAAGTTTTATTGTTGTTAGATATTGTTATTTGCTAGCTGTTGTTATTTGTGAGGTAATCATGTGGCAAAGCCTGCTCGTCAGCCAGTGTTCAGCAATAAAATGCCAAAATCTCAGAGAGGGGGAGGGAGAGGTTGTCACTTTGCTACCTGACATCTTGTTAGTTAACACACCAGACGTGTAGTCTCTGCAGTCTTGACTCTCTTCTATTTCAGTAAAATGAAGGAAAAAGGTAAAAGAAGAGGAAAAAAACCTTAATTTGGGAAAGATCTGTCCCAAAAAATAGGAGAAAGAAAAGGGAATGCTCTTTAAAACAATTGAAATTAAATTCTCCATTAAGAACTTGAAAAATCTTCCACTGAATGGAATCTTTAATGATTACAAACAATTTTCCTGAAGTGAAAATGTTGCAAAACAAAAATCTATGAAATACATTTGTTTCTGTGCATGGCTGAGATCTCTGCCAAAATGAGCAAAGTGTGAAAGCCACTACTTGCTGGAAAAGTACATCTGTTGATCTACCAGTGAGAATAAATTTGGAGAGAATCCTTACCCTTTGTCTTCATTTAAAAGGAAAGGAGTCTCAATAACCGTAGGCATAGCTGTAGTTCAAACTGATATTCATGTGGTTTGCTTTTAAAATTCTGTCTGAAATCCATAAAGATGAACAGGATCTGTTGTGTGAGAAGAGAGAATGGTGCTAATCCCTAAATTAAGTGTACAATCATGTTCTGACTGTTCTTTCAGCCTAAGTTTAGAACAAAGCCTGCTGAATTGCTGATAATATGCCAAATACCCAACATATCAATGGCCAATTAATTTAAATAATTTCATTTCAGGCTACCACACTCTGGCCTTTTTTTCCTTTGCAGTTCCTTAGCAACACCATTTTCTTTCCCTGCAAATTGAACACTTCCATCAGCTCTAAAGGATTTTTAGAGGTACAAGGGTATTCATGACACATGATGGACAAGGAGCTCAAGCTCTGCCTGGAATCCTTAATCTTTTGAACCTGAGCTGGGAAAAGCTTCCACAAGCTGACTTTTACATGTACTTACATCTTCAGAACCAAAAGTTAAGTGATTCCTGAAATTCTAAACACAGAGGTGATGACAGGTGGTAAGGGGTAGTGCCAATATAGTCAGAATTCACTCTGAGGTAGTTGTGGCAAGGACAGGCATGGCTGGTAGCCTGGGGTGGTTCTGGGGGTTGGCTGCTTTTGTGTGGTAGGTAAGAGATTCCTTCAGGGCACTTCAGCTGGTGTTTTTTGGCAGGGCAGTGCTGCAGTGTCTCCTGAGCCAGGAGCCTGGTGCCTGTGCCAGGTTGCCCCAGTGAGCAGGGCTGAAGAACCTTCCCTAGCCATGCTCTCTTCTAGCATGTGAAGTTTATAAACTGGGAGGGGAAACAGTTAAAGGAACAAACTGTGTTGCTGTCAGGGAGGAGCAGAGGAAGGAGGAGGGGATCCATAATCTATGATAAACTGGGATCCATAATGCATGATAAACTTTAGAGCTGGGCTGCAGCAGTTCAGGTGCTCTGAATTTACTGTGCTCATCTGTCAGCAGGTTGGTGACTCTAGAGGCAGTAAGTGAAAGTTCAAACCTTGCATGGGCCAGCTCTTTAGAAGAAGTAATCACTAACTCTGTTGGATCTATAAAGACTTAAGTACAATCTGAATTGGAGGCTCACATCGATGCACTGAAGTGTCTGCTTGGGAATTCTCGCCTGTTAATTGCATTAAAGCACTGGGCTAGTAATTGATGGGCATGGTTTTCAAAGGCTTTTGACACCCCTTGTGGATTTCCATCTCAGATATGCACTGCTGTGATGTCTCAACGTCTTCTGTTGCTTTGGTGATCATGTACAGGCAGATTATTCTCAAGTGCCATTTATTGATTCCTATTCACACAGAACAAATCCTAGTGTACAAGACACAGCTGAAAACTTGTAGCTGAAACTGTCTCCTTCACTGAACTTGTGAGGCACACCCGGGGATTTCTCATTCTCTCTGAGAGGCATATAGTTGATAAAAACTTGCCTTTTTAGCACATTCAATATTTGACTAATTTGTATTTACCTCACATTTTAAATTTCAGTGATACCGTCCCAGCTTTCTCCAAATCTGTGATGGTTTGAGCAGGTAATAGCAGTACTTTGTGAGCACATATTTTTCCTGTTTCCAGGGAGGAATACTGCCTGTGCTTCTTTTATTTCTACAGCTGAAATTAATCTGTGTGCCCTGTAATTTGATTACGCGTGGAGGCTGTTGAGCTTTTTAAATGGATGTAGTGATGTTATATCCCTCATGATCATCAGGAGATGTTGTACAAACACTGGTTCTTGTTTCCACTAATTCCCCTGTCTTCTTCAGGCCCTCTGAGTGAAATTGGATGCCCCTCCCCTTTTATGAATTTGTAGTAATCAACAAATAGAGCTATTATGTCTCTTGTGCTTGGAATTCATGCATGTGTCTCTAGCATGCCAAAGTGAACTCAGTTTAATTACTTCTGGTGGGCAAAATTAAGATAAACATACCTTCTGACCCTTAGGTTTGCAATTTGATTAATCTTTTGTTTGTCATGGTCTAGTTTGGCTCACTGGCTATTTCCAGTATAGTGTAAGGCTTATGCTTGGTCCAGTGTTGTTGCAATGCCTTTCTTTTACAGCAAACTTGACAGTCACTGCTGTTCCATAAACCATGTTATTAGAGGAAAGTGTTAAAGTAGCAGCCAAGCTTAATGTTTCCCCCAGTAGAAAACCAGGAAACCTTGGGCACTAGTTTCAGTGAAAAGTAGTTTTCTGCATTTTCTCCATGTCTTCATCAATTCCAGTGAGGACAGAGGAGGGAATTTTATTAACCTTATTGATTCTGACTCAGACGCGTAATTACTTTCCAGATCTTTATGGGCTATATTAGTCTGTCAGCTTTCATTTTTTGGTTTTCCTCCCTTATTCCCTCAGCTTACTCGTCTATTCTCTTTGTCCTCCTGTCTTCCTAGTAACTCTCACCATTTATGTTTTTGCCCTTTTTCTGCTATTACTGTTGCTGGATTCAGTAGCTGCTAAGGAACATTCTTTTTTTAAAAGCCATCTGTGAAACCTGAGCAGAGGGTGCAGTATCTCTGAGGTTTCTCCTGCAGAATTTTCCTCACCTCATTGTGACTGGCAAGTCTGTAGCATACTTTGTACTCGTCGTGGGACCTTCTTCCTGTGCTACACTGGAAGATGTGCAGTTACCAACGTTTGTCTTTGCTTGTCACGGTGAATGCACAATTAAGAAGTGGGTTTTTTTTCTAGACAGCATGTCAAAGTAAAACACTAAAAGACAAGTCTGAGCTGATCAGAAAGGCTTATAATTTATTGAATCTGCTGTGTCTCCGGTAATGTCTGAATTGCAAAATTTCTTGAACTTGACATTACAGCTGACGTGATCCGGATGGGGTTCAGCAAACAGGCCCTTCAGCTGTGTGAGGAGAAAATGATGAGGACTGGCGTGCTAGTAGGAAGGTTTACCATGGTCATACTGGTGCTTTGCTGAAGTCCAGCACAGGGAGCTCCTTCCTTGGCTGTTGGGGAAGCAAGAGGGATTTTGAGATGTTTCAGTGCCTCTCCTGCCCTCCAGTGCCGGGGAGCAGCCAGTGCCTTTGGTACGTTCTGATTATCTTCACAGCCTTTGGAGTTAAATGAGAACATCTATTTTTGGTGTCCCACTGTCAGCAGCCTGGGTCTAAGGCTGAGAGGATCCTTTGAAATGAAGCACTTTTCCCTCAGGAGGACTTTTCCTTCAGGAACCTGTGGAGAGGGGCATGGCAGGCTCTTACCCATGGCAGAGCTCTGCCTCCTCTCTCCTGGAGGGCAGGTGCTGTTCCCCTGTGTTCCTCTAGCTCCAGGTGTTGCTGCAGGAAGCTGCATCTTTCTGTCTCCAGGGGCTCCCCTCTTGCCCCAGTGGAGCAAATGGCTACAGGCAAGGGGAACTACAGCTTCAGGCAGGGGAAAAAAAGCAGTGCAAGGCATTATCTGTGTATTGCATTTCATGAGCCCTGTGGAACGCTTTCCCAGTTAAGGTCTACCCTGTCACGTGTTGGTCTTAGGATGTTTAGTTGCCATGTTCTGTCTGAATATATAATGCAGTGAGCTTTGGGATTTTAACATTCTTTTAAAACCTTGCAGCTCCAAAGATTAGGCACCACTGCTGAGCTCATTTAAAGGCATCGTGCTTTTGCTGTATTGCAGAGCTCTTAAACAGCCTCCCAAATGAGTGGGGAGGGATGGGATAAAGGACTGATGTGCTCTAGTGCCTCAGGCCCATGGCTACTGCCAGAGAGGCTTGTTTGAACAAGGCAGGCATGGGTAAGAGCTGCTCACATTTTCTGTCTTCCCTCAGCACCTTCTCTTTTTCACTCTTTGCCAAGAGTAAGCTCTTGGGAGTGCTGTTGTGAGTAGTAATTCTAAGAGGCATAGAAATTTAAAAGCTAAAAGGCCTTGTGGAAACACAGGACTTCACTTTTTTATTTTAATTGCTGAGCGCGATACAGGCGTAACTTCAATGTTGTGAGCACTTATGTTTGTGGAAAACGTGCTCTTCTATGCAAATATCTGGAGATTTAATTGGTATGTGCACCATGTGGGAATGGGTTTTTATACCATCTATCTTTCCCTGCATAAATCTAATCTGGATCCTGCCTTGTCTATGAGGAAATCCATTTAGTGTTGTTTATGGTGCTATTAATGAAAATAGTGCTGTCCCTTTTGCATTCATCTGTTCAGATTGTTCCTTTTCACATTTTCCCCCCTGCAGATAGATATATGGCTGTATTAATTGAGAAAGCATGTCTGATACTGTTATTTCTGGCTATGGTGTTTAATTAGGAAAAAAACAACAAAAAACTCTGTTCTGTTTAAAGATGTGTAATTACAGAAGTTAACATATGTTATGTCACATCAAAACCAATGTCTGAATTATGAGCGGTTCGGAATGAGTGCTCAGTAAAAGCTGCAGAAGCACTTTATTGCCTTGATTTATGTGACTGCCTTGCCTTTCCTGAGCCCTGCAGTGAGGATCTAAATGTGCTCCTACCCACCTTTGTGATCCCAGGCTGTGGGTTTGGAGTAGTTCAGATCTGAGTGGTAGCTGAGTGAATATTTTCTGTCTAGACCTGGAGTCAGTCAGTGCAGGTGAGCAGTGGGCTGGGGGCGAGCGCTGGAGGGTCCAGCTGGCAGCTGCTTTGTGTTGCTCTGCTCAAGGATTAGTGTCAGGGGTTGACCTAGTGCATCTCTCCATGGCTTAAACGTCTTATCCATGTTCCAGCAGGCTTGTTTCTCCATGGGTAACATGGGCTTCTCCAAGAGCAGCAGATTGTTTGCTGGTTGTCCAGATGTGGAGGCAGAGAGCTGCTGCTTGGGGGGATTGGGAAGATGCCTGGGAAAAGCCAGAGCTCGGTGGGGATGAGCTGGGCTCTGTCCTGGGCCGACAGGTGGCAGCTCACAGTCAGAAAAGAGCATCTCTGAGGGAGCCAGCCCTGCCATCTCCATGTTTTACAGCAGTGCAGGCAGCACGGCCTTTTCTGTTCCATTGCCTGCACGGGGCACAGTGAATTTATTAAGGTAAGGATTTATAAGCCTTAAAGATTCCTATATCAGTAGGAATAGTATAGAAAGTCTAGATGAAGTTGCACAGCAGAGTGTTTCCTCTGCAGTCCTGCTAATGACATATCGTTGGATCTGCAAGGAATTTTGCATTAAATCAGTTTTTGGAGTTTTAGTAATTCAAAATATATGAGCAGAGCAAGATCTATTCCATACCAAGTCACTAAAATTCTCAAATAGAGCAAGTAGTGGAAAAAATGCTGCCTTCTCACATGTCTATAAACACACCGGTGCCTGTTTGTTCTTTGATGAAGTATTTATATGATGAAGTACTTGTTTAATTTATCTCCATCCACTGTTGGTACACCTGCTCTCTGATTTCTTATAACATGGGATTGCTTTGTATTTCAAACCAAAAAGAGCAACTTCATTTCTGCTGCTGAAGTTGAAAGTTCTTAATCTTTAATTTCTCTCTAAGCACATTGCATGCAAATTGTTTCCTGAGATGTATGGAATGTGGCTGAAAATTGATAAAGCACCATGTCTTTTTCACACCCTCCTTTCTCCCACCCCTTATTCTTTTCCTCTGAGTACTTTCATATCTGGTGGCTTTTTTCCGTTCACTGTATTTCATGACTCTGACTTGTCTGCTCAGAACAATTCTGCCAGGAGGACTTTGGCAGTGTTGTTGCTTTTAATGCACTTACTGCATTGTCTAACCACAAGCCTATTCACACTTTTTGGGAATGATCTGACACCTTTTTTTATAATTTGACTTGAAATAGCTTGGGATGGAATGTTTAGGGCAGAACTTGTGTGTTAAAGACTGAATTCTAGGCTGTCTTGCAGAAATTCTTAAATATATGCTTTTGGGACATAAACCATGTTTAGGTGTATTTGAGGTTTATTTGTGAGTCTGGGGTAGGTTTTGTTCATTTGTAAGCTACCTTAACTGGGATGGGTGGTGTCTTGGAAGGGGTATTTCTTCTGGGGCTTAGCTGTTTATTTCTCCTGGATCTTTTACCACAGGAGAGCTGGTTCTCCTGAAGTGTGGGCAGGGTGATAGTTCACAAACTGGCTTGGAGGGAGCTCGTGTAAATGTATGCTTGTCACTTTGATCAGGCTTGTGCTTGCTTTTCTTAGTCTTGCCAATGAGTGGATACTGAAAACTTCTAACAGCAGTACTTGGAGCTTTTAGGATACCAGGCTCCTTTGGGGTGAGTTATGGTGGGAGTGAAATGAGGAGCTTTATTCTATCTTCTGCTTAATCAGCTTTCCTAAGTTACACTGCTCAGGGGTGCTCTGGCAGGTCCATATCACCCACTTTGACCAGACCAGCTCAGGTATCACCAGTGATGGGAAGAAGCTCAGCATGGTGATGAGGGCATTGATATTTGCTCATGTGACTTTTGAACTGCAAGGCTGTGGCACCAATTCCTCGATCTGATCCAGGCACCTCCCTTCTCTGAAATGGAATTAGAGGGAAGCATTAATTGCAGCAAACAGTTTGCAAGCAAAATGCTTCCCTGGAATAATCTCTTCCAAAAGTGGCATGGAGCGTTCCAAGTGTGGGAAGACCACTGGGGTCTCTGGGTGGTTGTCTTGGCTGCTCTTTCTGTGAACTGGACTAAAAAAATCTGCACTTCTGTATCTCGGAGTGAACGTGGGTGTGTACCTGGACTGCTGCATAGATTAGATAAATTCACAGTGATACTCGAAGCAAAGCCTGTAGCTTGGGCTGGTGTTTTAGTGATTTTTCACCCCCTGGGAGAGCAGTAAATAGTCTTAGATTGTGAAGATGGGACTGGAAATTGAGGTCACAGTATAATATGCAAGACCTTTTTTTTTACCTTGTTTACTTTATGCTGGGCTAAGTATTTCATAGCAAAAGTAAATTTTTTGTGCAGTTTGTGAAATAAATAATGGAGAGATCCTGTTAAAAATGCATTGGTTGGCTTCCTTATTTTAATATTAATAAGGCAGGTTGCTACAATAAAATTAGCTCTGCATGGTGTTTGTCACTGTACTGCCAAAGCAATCGAGTCTAATGCCATTCCTTCCTGAAATAAATCCCCAGGAGAGCAGTATTTGTGCTGTTCTGAAACCTCTAACCAGGGAAGTTGGAGTAGGACTGTAAATTATGGACACTGCAGATTTTAATCTGGGATTCCCGAATCTGTCTTTGGCCTTGTGGCTTTCTAGCTGCTTATGTGAGGTGTTTTAGTGTTCTTTACACGTGGGTTTTCTCTGCTGCCATGACTAATATCCAACTGCTTGGCTTACCATGCTAATGGGCAGCTTGGGAATCATGTCTGCATGGTGTCCTGCTCCTGAAACCATCCTGTCTGGGGCAAAACTGAGCTGTGGGGGTACTTGGCTTGGGCTGCAGTGTCCTAGGACACAGTGCCTTGGAGACAAAGGAGCAGAGGAAGAAGAGGGACATAGGAGTTGGCACAAACTCTTTTTTTCTTTTTTTTTTTTTTGTTACAGATGAATCTGTGCCTTTAAAAGGAGAAGCCCTTTACCAGCCCTGCACCTCTGTGATTTATAGCATGTGTTTTTCTGAGCCACAGAGCAAAAGGGAACAAACCTGTAATACTGATACAGTTTGGTATGTGACCTGAACAGCATTTTTGTGCTTATAAATAATAGGAGCACTCATTGTAATAGAGGCCCTGTGAGCTGGAGATATTTAGGTTAAAACAAGTGTTAGGGGGTTATTTGATCATGGTTGTACACCCACTTCTGTTGAAATCTGCATTTAAGGCAAGATTAAATCTCTTCATTTTACAGTTTGCATTGTTAGTTTAGGATCCAAATTGGAACTACATTCAAGCTTTGCCTGCCAACTGGATCTTTTGAAGATTTTACTGAACGTGGAAATCTGTAAAGCAGGGAAGCACATATGTTTAAATACCATCAAGGTCTGTGGGTCCAAATAGCTGCCTAAGTGTTTTCTTGAAAACAGTCATGTTTCAAAGAGGCTTTTTAAATTTCTACTTAAAAGAAATGTCTTGAGAGTCTAAGAACTGGGAGACATTTCCTTTCAGAATGGCAAACATCCATTCTGTATAACCAGGTCTTTGCAGTTCTGTGTTATTTCTGCTTCTTATGACGTGTTGTGGTTAAAACATTTGGAATAATGGGTTGTGTTTATTGTGTGTAATTCCCATAGATTGCATGAAATAGAAAGCTTTACTTTAAATGGTATTACTGGCATCAGAAATAAAACTACCCATGTCTTCTTCCCCTTTTAATTTGCAGTTGCAGGAGTGTTAGCTGAAAACGGAGAGATCTGTCTGTACATGTGAATGATCTCTTTGTGCATGGGGCTGGGGGAGGTGGAATTCCCCGTGTTCCTGGAAAGAGATATGACAGAAATGTGCTGCAGGAATTTCATGCAGAAGATGAAGGTGTTGGCTGTTGTTGGATTTTCATCTGCAGCTGAAGGAAAGTTGGATAAGATGAACAAATGGAAACTCTTTGCTTCTCTGTTCTTCCTTCCAAATTACTCTAGAAAAAGGCAAAACAAGACAGATGATACAACTGTAGCTGGGAGTGCTTCTGTGGAGTCCTGGTCTCTGCCAGCTGCAGGATTTTTTCTTTTCCTCAATTCTGCCAGACGGGAAATGCTGGATGGAGAAAAGAAAATAGCTGGGCAAGCACAGGCCCACAATTTTGTCTCTGTATAAGTTATTGATTTACAAAATGGGGTCCCAGGAAGACACTGCAGGAGCTAAATATTTTTTTTTTTTCCTTTTTTTTTTGTGTTCTTTGACATAATAGAATGCCATCAAAATACAGTTTTTCCCATCTGGGTAGAGAACATGCTTGCTGTCTCAGGAACACTGTGTCTTCCTGGGTATGGAAAATGAAAGATGGAAGGGGAGACAGCTCACCACGTCACAGCTGAGAAGCTGATATTTATTCCACACTTCTGTACTTGTTTAGGCTGTTCCTAGTCCTGAATTCTAATTTCTTTGTGCTGCTGGAATTGACTTAATTTTAGGGCGATTTTCTTCTCTTTGGCCTGTATATCTTGTATGTTCACTGCTGAATGACTTGAAAATATTGAAACTAATTAAAACCAGTCTGGTATTGTTTCCTGCTTTCAGTGTGAAGATGATCTGCCCGAGAGCCAGGAAGGCACAAGTGAAGCAGGACCTGAGGACAGGGTGGATGTTCGATACCTGCAGTGGTTGAACGGGAGGCTGAGGTTGCAGTGGTGCAGTTTGCACGCTCAGCACCAAGAGCAATGCAAACTTTTGCACAAGGTAAATGATTCTTCTAACTCACTATGACATAGTTTATTATTTGAAAGCCTTGTCAGCTAGAGCTAAATGTACAAATTATTCTTGTTTGCTAGTTCTGCATTTTCTGTAGGTAAGAGCGAATCACTCTAAATAGAAGCGCCTCTGCCTTTCCCCAGTGTGGCAGAACCATGAGAAAATGTAGTATGTTCAGTGTTTGTAAGGTTGTAATTGTATAAAAGTCTCTTTTGCAGGTTGGCACATCAGTCACTTCTGCAACCACAGGCTGCTACTGTTTTTCTCAGAAAATTCCTGGTAGAAACAAGACAGAGCATTCAGGCTCCCCAGACAAGAAGTAGCAATGCAGAGCTATAACTTCACTGGAAATGTGGATTCAAAATGTTAAGCATAAATATTGAAAGTAATAGCAAAATAAAATGCAAAATCTCTCTCCAAGGTACTAGGGGACATCTCAGCATAGCCCAAAATACCTGCTTTTAAATCAGGAATCAGTAATGATCCCTACACTGCTAGGGTTCCAGTTCTCTTCCCATTTATGAGTGTTTAGATGTGTGTTTAATCACAGATATCTGGGAGCATTATATCTGTTTAGGATGGAACCAGCCCTCAGTCCCAAAGTGGTGGTGACTCCAGAAACAAATGAAAAAATACAGTTCTTAAGATAGTCCTAAAAGTTAGTATGTATTGCTTTCCCTAGGTCCCCTTTCTCCATTTATGTATCTTTAAATAACTTAAATGGAGTGAGCTATTACTGTACTCAAAACCTTCACAGAAAACCTTTTTTTGAGACTAAAAACGGTTTGGGGAAATTTCTTCCCAGAGTAAACATCAAAAAGTTACAGAACCACCTTCACCTTTGAATGAAGATGCTTTCTTGGTTTTAATCCTGTGTCTGACAGAGCAGTGCTAAAAACTATAATGAGGTTACATTTTGTTCTTTCCATGAACTGATTGCTAGGGCAGGTGTCTGATGGACAACCCTAGTGCTGTGTGTGCAGCATCCAAAATAACCTTTTGCTTCTCTCTGACCACTGCTGATGTGCTCCCCTGGTCTGGGAGCAAAGGTGGCAATTCCCTGTGAGTGCCCGTGCAGTCCTTGGCCTTTGCACTGTGATCACAGACCGTGGTGGGGCTGGGGGAGGTGAATCTCACATGGAATGATTGGCACCTTCTCCCCCTGATAAACTACCTCTATTTAAGGTATGCTGGTTTTTCTAGGAGGTGAGGCAAGTGCCTCCATAACTCATCATCAGTGCTCTGATTTATGTGAGACTTGACAGTAACAAATCATTAGGCAGCTCCAGTGCCTCAGCTTGCAGTTAATGAGGCCGAGGAAGAATTAAGAGCAGGTCAGACCTAGGGCTGGAGTACAAACAGAGATATTCTCAGCAGTCCACATGAGGCTCTGAGGTAATGAAGAGCTGTGCTGATGGGGCAACATGCTAAAAACTTGTTGGCAGGGGAGATGAGAGATGATGACCCTCCTGTGGGAGCTGTACTTTGAAATAAACTTGGACTTTTTTCCCCCCTTGCTGGCTATCTAAGGCAAAATGTGTGCTAAAGTTAGGACAGTCAGACAACTACAAGAGACAGGTTAGTTATGCTGCAGGTCCCTGGACCACAATTTCCAGAATCTGGAGGAATAGGCAGGAGGGAGAATTGTCTCTGTTCATCCAGTTTCCCAAAGCTGTCATTACTGCCTTCTCCAGCAGTCATTGCTGGGTGAAGCTGAAGGCAGCAGTGGTGCTGGGGGTGACTGTCACAGTCAGGGCTGCCACCATGGGGGAACACACAGGAGGATGGAACTGAGCCCAGCTCCTCCACATGTGAGCCCACACTGGTATTATGTGTGCAGCTGTGGGAGTTCTGTTCAGAGCTGTAATAAAATGCAGTGCTCTGATTTATATTTTAGTTTGAATTAAAAGCAGGAGAATAGAAAGGTAAATGTAGCTTTGGAAAGACATCATTACAGTGCCACATTAATGTTAGCATTTAGGATAACACAAAATATAACATACTTGCACAATTTAACAGCTGTATAAACAATAATTGATATTTCCTGACTCTTTCTAGAGAAATTGCTTTTACTACTGCATTAATTTCAAAACTTTTAAACTATTCTATGTGTTAGAAGACTGAACTGACCCAGTATGACCTCTATATGAGCTGCTGCTTTCCTCTAATAAACCACAAACACAGTATGCAAAAGGCTAATGAGTGTTATGTTTTTTAATTATGTTGGCAGATTTACAGAGGGCTTTCTCTACAAAATGATAATTACGGCTTTTATTCTCTCTGTTTAATAAGGTACCAGGTTATGTGTCTCAGCTGTGGAACAATCTTATTTACTGCTCATCAGGAGCTATAATTTTTGTCAAATGGTGGCGACACTTCTGCAGATTTCATTCTGTGACTCA
Organism: Passer montanus; assembly: GCF_014805655.1. Lineage (NCBI taxonomy): Eukaryota > Metazoa > Chordata > Aves > Passeriformes > Passeridae > Passer > Passer montanus. The sequence continues at coordinate 688,398 of NW_024359944.1, read as the reverse complement.
CTCGGGCTCGGAAATGCCATTTTCTATTTGGGCCTTTCTGAGAAGAACGCAACACAGTTGGAAAAAATGTTCTTACTCAGAAGATGACTGCTCTTCCTTCCACTCTGTACTTTTTAGTAGGAATATTGCTGTGTCCTCTGTCTACTCCATCCTGCCTGCAGCTGCCCGAGGTGGATGGGCTGAAGTTCTGCAGTCCCCAAGAGAGGGAAGCCCCCTGGAGCCACAGCTGCTCCCGTGCTGGGAATTGCTTCTTAGGTGGCCTGCCTGGCTGTTCCTCTTTGCTGGGAGCTCTGAGGAGCTGCTGTTCAGCGACTTCAGCTCCCAGAAGGCATGTTGAAGCTCACAGAAGCACACATGTCCTGCTGTAGGAGGAAGACTTCCTGAGGGAAATCTTCACCTCTCTCTTTCTGAGGAAGTTTGCAGCCTGAGGCAATGAGCTGTTGAATAACATTTTAATGGCTTCTCAACATGGACAGGTTGGCTTGCTTTGAAAGTGTAATGTAGTAATACCATTCTAATTCCCTCGAAATTCTCAGCGGTACATATTTACCTGGTGTGCCTTCAAATACATGGGAACATGGAGAATAAATTACTGGGTTAAGGCACGTCTCTTGGTTCCTTCTGTCCTCTTTCTTCTTCTTTCTGTCAAATGCCAGAAGAATCTGTCTGCCTGGGTTTTTTGATCCCTCTTGAATTCATAGGAGGGAGCAGTTGTTTTTATTTAGTGTTTGAGTTAGCATTTTGCCTTAAAAAATGTGAATAAGAAGCCTTGCATGGTTTCAGCAAAACAGGAAGGAACCTGTATAGTTGAAAGCTTTCATTTTTGGGGGGCTCTCTTAAATGCACTGTGCCACAGTTGGCATGTTATAAAAAACAGAAGAACAGGTGAATTTCTGCAAAACTGATGGATATCCTGGGGTTATTTTCCATCCTGAAGTAAGGGAGGGTGAGATCAGGCTCAGAGATTTTTTTTTTTTTAAGGAGGGGGACATTGATTATGGGCTGTGCATATGGGTTAGTAAGAATAAAATGATGTTAAATGGAATTCTCAATGAGAGAAGAAGAGTTCAACATAACTGGAATTATCAGATCATGGTAAAGCAACAAAAATGGTTTCAATATGCTTGGAAACTAAGAGCAAGAGTTGTATTGTCAGTCAGAATGCAGAGCAGCACTGGGAATTACCACCTACAAATGGAGTTTCTTGTGCCCCTTCTAAGATGATAACAATATAAAATAAGATGTAGTGCAGCAGATTGGATGGGTTGTATCTATGTATCTGAGGTAGTAAGAGTAAAAGGACAAGGACAAAGTCTTGATCTCTGAATAATAGAGGGCAGGGACTGGTGCTGGGTAATTACCTCATTGTCAGTAATTTATGAGTGAGCTAAACTGCAATTGTTAGATGCATCTGTATCTTGACATGAAAAATCTACCAAGTTGTTCTGGGAATTGCTACCTTGTTTATTTTTTTTTTTTGTCTATTTGGTTTGAAAATCTTCGCTTTTCCCCCTAAGGTGAATTTGCCATTAGATCTCAGAAGCACATTCTTTAATGCAGTAGGATTTTTTCCTCTCATGTGGAATGAGAATGATGTGAACCATGAGCAAGCCCCCTTTTCGTTTTCTCTAGGTGAATTAGGCACCCTGCAGGGAGAGCAGCTTGAGTGAGCTCAAGGGCATTTAGGAGTTGGTGCTGGAAACTCCCCAGAAGTGGAGCTGAGTGTGGGGGGCTGTGCCTGTGCTCTCTTGCAGAGGTGAAATCAGAGCTGCCTCCACCTCGGGGTGTTCCAGGGCCAAGGAGCAGCAGCTGGGCACCTTCTGCCTCTCACCCTCTCACCTGCTACTTCTGCTTTGGTGCCCTTTCCCTCTTTAAGCCTTGTTTATCTTCTGTTAGCCATCAGTAAGAGATAGCAAAAATATAAATACTGGATTATTTCAGTATCCATCCAGTGTGGTCTCAGGGGAGCACCTTATTCCTCTGTTGTTACAGCTTTACTCTATTTGTTTTGGGCTTTACCCAGGGATGCTGCTGCCAGAAGGGGCTGAAATTCCCTGCTGGGGCTGAGGGCCCAAAGGTTTGGCAGCCAGAGTTACACAAGAATGCAGCAGGGAGAGAGAGGAGTGGCAGTGGAAAGGAAGAACATTGTGTGGGGAGGTGCTCTTTTATTTTTAAACTCGCATAGCTCTGCACATGTGACAGATGGTTGTCACCAGCAGTGAGTTTTGGGAAAGGAACGCTAAAATATTCTGAAGTTTCATGGAAGGGTTGATAATTACCCAGTGCCTGTCAACTTTAAAATAGTTGTCAATACCCAAGTGTGTGATAAAGTTCGTATTAGAATAAAGGAAGAAAAGCAGGAAACATTCTCTGTCTTCTGGCAGAAATATTAATGAAATATGAGTGATTGTCTGACAAATGTGCACTGCTATCTTGTTTGGCAGCTGCAGTTATTACAGTTACAAAGGGATCAGCTCTGAATAGGAGGAATTGCTTTTTATTGTTCCCTTGACTAACTTGGGAAGCTTCTTCATCAAGTAATTGATGATACTATCACCAGTGCAGCTGGGACAAGGTCTTGGTAAGCAAATGCCAACAGTATAGAGCAGCAAAAGAGAACCTAACTGTAACTAGGTAGCATTTTCTACTTAGAGAAAGAAATAAAAATATTCTGAGAGTATACTTTAGCTCAGTTAGGACTGCTGCTATCTGTGTAAATGGTTTCTCCTTTCATGCCATGCACCCAGCCGTGTGTACTGTAAGGAAAAAGACTTCAAGACAGGATGAAGAGAGAAACCTTCAGTTTTCCTGTGGCAGCAGTGGTTACAATTCCTGCACATGGTTCTGGCAGAGCTACCAGATGCACCATTTTGTGAGGTGGTTGTGGTGCCTATTCCTTCTTTTCCATTCTGGCTGTTGTGTTGGTGGTAGCACTCACACTTGTCCATGTTCATGGGAAAGGCTTTGTGAGCACTGGTCACATCACCCTGCCAGCCCCTGCAGCTGTTGGGTGGTAGTTAATGATCTTAATGATCTGCTCCTTGCTCTGATAAATATCTTTAAATCAATCTGTTCCAGATCCATTTATTCACAAGTGGCTCCCACATGGACCAGAACCTCGGACATTTCTCTGTCACAGAAACAGATCTCATTAGACAACCAGAGAACTACAAGCAGGTAATGCTTCTCCTGTAATTCTTGGATGCTCAGTATGCTTTACACAAACATTGTGAAGACTGCATTCCTTATAACATTTTTTAACTTAGCTTCCAGCAGAAATAAGGGCTTATATATTGAATTTTCAGTTTCTTCACTTATTTGTATTCACCAAATTTGGTTTGATAGAGCATAAGCCCAAAGGTATCAGGGTAAGTTTGATAAAACCTGATAGACATGAAGTGGGAAGAGACCTGACTGAAAGTGCCACTGGAGAAAAGGCTTGCAGAATAAAACACTCCTGATAAGTTGGCTGACTTGCTGTTGTATCCTGCAAGTAACCACATCTGGGCTAGTCAGGCCCAGTGTCTGCCTGTGGCCCTGCCTGAGCAAGACAGAACCTCTTAGGAAAACATAATTTTTCCCAGTCTACTGTTTTACCCCAAAGGATAAATTCCTACTGCTCTCAATTACTCAATTACCATAGGTGTTTCAGTTCATTATCTGAAGTAGTTTAATTCACTTCTTTTAATGCAGTATAATACATTTGTTTTAAAAAAATCACTTGCTAAAAGTTCATTCAATGTGAAACTGAAACATGATGGAAATTTTAAACTCACCCCTAACAAAATCAATATTTGGCAAATTTCTGCAGTCTGTCCAGACCTGTTTGCTCAAAGAAGATATTCTTTCTGCTGTTTGCTTAAGAATGAAAGTGGACATTGTAAATATTCTGCACAAAGAAATTCAGGAAAGTAGATTTGAAGGTGGGAGGATAGTTTTATATTCAAAGCCCCTAAAGTAAAGTGCACGTTAATCTTTCATTGCTGAATATTTCTTGGATGAGCAGCTCAGCCTCTTGGTAAGATTCATCTGTTTTGAACATTTTCCTGGAAAACTACTGTTTTTCTGGAGCAAATGGCCTTAAGTCAGCTTGAGATTTCTTTTTCACTTGTACTTCACAGTGCCCCTCCTGTGTTGGCTCAGCAGCTCAGAACACACAGCAGCACCTTGCTCTGAAGTCTGTGTCTTCCAGACCTTAGCAAGTGCCTGTAAGTTCTGGCAGGTTGCTATTAGAAACTTCCAGGCTCTGCAGAGGGACTTGGCAATGACCTTTTCCCCCAAAGCCTTACCTTGAGTATGTCACTGATCTGTTGCAATAAAGCTTAATGATGTTCTTGGTATTTGGTTTTGACTGCTTTGGCAATGAATCATTCCAGGAGTTTTTCCTTGCATTCTGCTCCCTTTCCTGGATGCCTGCTCCAGGTGTTCTGTTCAGGGGAGGCTCAGGATAAAATGGAAGGAGTTTTTCTGTGTTGTAAGCATTGTGGTTAGGTAGAGTGCTGTAGTTAAGATGGTTTAGTGGGCAGCTGTGTTGTTTAATTAAAATGAGCAAAGTCTTCATTCCACCTTTCCAGGCTTAAACAGCAAATACGTGAAACAAAACCAGGGTGATGACTGAGAGGCAGGGTGACAGAAGATGTTTTCTTTAAATAAACTACAAGTGGCCACAGTCTGTCTCAGTTTCTGGGCTCTGACAGGTGCAATCCCAAACAGGCTTCAGCTCCAGTGCATGTGTTGGAAATTCCTTTCTTATGTCGCCTACTGCTCAGACTGATCCAAAATTGGAATTATTTGTCAGTATAATCAACTGTGAAATTCTTAACCTCTTAAAGCTCTCAAACCTATTCAAGAAGGGGGTTCTAAGCTGCTCCCTTGAGCCTGATTTTCAAATAAACAGGAGAAATTGCAGGAAGACATCACAACACTTGAGTATGGATGCTTTTGAGAGCCTTATAATTGTTATGCCCCCTTTTGAACATTCTTTGTAGATTTTGTCTCCCCTTACCCTTGTTTCCCAAAAGCAGCCTCTGGAAGTCATATGCTCAGTATGTATGAAGAGCCTGGTACAGCAAGGTGGTATGGGCTTGAGAAGGCATTGTTGTTTTTGAGTGTCACTTTTCCAGATGGATCTAATACTCCATATGCAAAGTGATGCTGCTTTGGTTGAAAAATGTAATAAAAAGCCTCTAATTTTCAAATATCTTGCTAAGATTAAGTAAATTATGAGTGTTTGAATAGCTTGGTTTTCAAATATTGGTGCAGATGGCAGCACTCTGCCAAATGTTTTCTCCAAAAACTGTGAAATTGGTTTTTTTTCTTTTCAAGTAAATGAGACATTTTCTCTTAATGTCACCTCAAGTAAGGTAACATTAGGAACCTGCTGCATGGATGAATAAAAAGAGCAAGCATGCCTTACTGTAATGCACCCCTCTTGGTAGAGGGGGCTATGAATTCCTTCTCATCCTGGGCATCCTTCAAAGCCCAGCAGTGCAAAGTGGATTACAGCATCAGAAATTTGCTATCACAGAAGGGACTTGGGCTCTTTTTTAAGCCTCAAGTTCATTTTAATCAAAAATATCCTGCCAGAGAAGTTGCTCTGTTTGCATCAAAACAAGAGATGTTTAGTCTGACAGGGAAAGTGTGATAGGATACAGATAGCTGTGAAGTCAAGCTACACTTTATGAAGTGTAAAAGTCATGCTGCTCCTTTTCTAAGGAAGATGCATATTAACTTATTTAAAATGTTCTTTCCTTGGATTTTTGACTGTAAAACACTTTTAGTGCTTTTATGTACAGGGATTTTACTGGACATTATTATTCCTCTATCATCATAAAAGTCTTTGTCAGATTCATAGGGCTGGAAGTTTTCCAGACCTAATGGTTTTAATTATGTTTTTCTCTAGTGAGGCACAATCAAAACTCCAACTTCTGTGGTTTGGCTGTGGTTATGTGTATGTGTGTGGCTGTGAGCTGCAGGTCACTGCAGTGTTTGGTTCCTGTGCTGCCTGGGGCTGTCAGAGGAGGGGAGCTGGTGTTATTTCAGCTGGAGCTCAGTTTCCAGGGAAGCACAGAAGCTCTTTGGTCAGCGGGGATGGTTCTGGAGCTGTTTGCCTGAGCCCGTGCTGGAGCACAGAAACTGGGGAGCTTGGGGGGGTCATTGCATCTTCTTGTGAAAACCTCTTGCACTTTATCACTTGATGTCCTAGAATATAGTCCAGAGCACCCTGAGTCTCTTGTGTTCTGATGCATTTTCCAAGCCGATGGGTACTGCTTGTGTTTAATGGTTCCCCCCAGCAGCTGGGGTGAGGCAGGGGGCTGCTGCTGTTTGCCAGCCTGAGATATCCCAGGGCAGGAATCAGGAATGGAGTTCTGGTCTCTGGCACTGCAGCTGGTATAGCTGGGAAGCACACCTGGGAGAGCATGCAGGAGATGTGGCCCAGGGTGAGCCACATCTGCCCCAAACTTTCCAGGGCACTAATCCTTTCCAAGGATGTGGTCTCATTCCTCTTTCTTGTCTATCAAGTCCACCTATCTTAATTCTGCACAGCAGTGTACGTTTACCTTGGGCTCAAAAAAGTGCATGTTGCACTTGAGTCATTAAATTAACTTTCTCACCATATTGTTACTTTATAGAGATCAATGAACTTTAAATCAAAGCACCTTAGTCCTTCAGTTTCCTCTGTCTCTTCATGTACTGCTTTGTATGTGGAATTCAATCTTAGGAGAGATTAAAAGTTGAAACCCAGGTCATTGGTGCAATGTTGGCAGTGCTGGAGTGATCACTGAAATTGTAATGAGTAAAGATGACACCTTTAAATGCCAGTAAATCAATTTACTGAGTGTGACAGCAAATAAATAATGCAGGTGTCTGCCAGATGGACATGCAGTGAAATTTATAGAACTTGGATGTGAATAGCTAATAATTTTGTTTCAGAATTTTATGAAGAATGTTTATGTTTGTTGATCATTAACATGTTTTAAAGGTGATTTATTTGGCTCAAGAAGCTAAGGTTCTTTGTAGCTAGTAAATGGGAGCAAACAAATAGTCTGTCTGACTTTGCATACATAATGTATGGTCAATTCCATGCCCATAAAAGATTCAAGTGAGCTTTAGCTCTCCAAGCAGCGGGGATGGGGTGGGATGGGGTAGGATGTGCAGGCACAGCACTGATCTGCTTTCTGGGCTGTTGATTTGTCAGGAAAGGACACCAGTGTGCAGTATCTGCATTGCTTCCTTCAGTCAGGTGGGATCCATAATTTCTTATTGGGTCATTTGAGGGGTAACTGATCAAGATGTAAGGTAGCTTGTCAGTGAACCCTAAATCTTGTGGCAGTTTCCATTTAAAACATCTGTCCCAGATGGCTGTTACAGATGGGTGACACAACAGGTTTATTCTCTGTGAGTAATAGCCCGTGGTTTGAATTCATGCAAAGCACTAAAGAGCTGCTGTTCTTTCCAGAGCAAGTGCATTCACACTGGACACATTAGGAGCTGACAGCCTTGGAATTCTCAGAAATGTTGAATGTGCATTTAACAGTTGCTTTTTCATGAAAAAGTTGTCTTCAGTTGGTGTCATGGGCTCGTGCACTTGCATAAAGTGCATCTTATCTGCTGAAGTTCTTCTCTGCCAAGACAAAGCAGTGATTTCAGTGCATCCAAGGGACAGCACCACCTCCTGGAACGTGTGTGGGGCAGAGCTGCCAAAGTCAGGTCTGTCAGCTAACACAAGGTATTTGTCTGGCTGCTGAATGATCACTGTGCTACTGCATTATCTCCAGAAATAGGTCCCAGGCTGGTCACCCCCTTGGATGAAAATGGAATAGCTGTGGCAGGACAGTTCCAGCTGCTGTGTCCCAGGCTATATTTGGTGTCCTTGTGTTGGCTGCTTGGGCCTTCCTGGAATGTTCCTGGTGGTGACAGGCACTGCAGGCAGGTGCCAAATGAAAAGAAACAGTTAAACTCCGATAAGCTTGACACCGTGTCACGTTATTGATTTGACACAGACCTGTGCCGGTATTTCTGTAATCAACCCTGTTGTGGTCTTGTATGGTGAGGTGAAGGATATGTAACCTTATTTGAATTTCAAAGAGCCTGTTAGGGAGCCAGCTGATATTTTAGAATGTCCTTCCATCTGTTGTACAAGAAGCAGTTCAAGCAACACATTTCTCAGAGTGTAGATACCAGTGGGAAAAAGTGACATTCATCCTATAGACCGTGTTGCTGCTGGGCAGAAGATTTAAGTCAGGAAATGAAAGCATGTAAATTCCAGAAAAAAGTTTTGGTGTTTAGTGAAAAAATGTCCTTGGGCTTCAAGGACAAGCTGCCTTCACTGGTATAAATTGTCATAGATTCATGATCTTCTGTGGTGCTCTGGCAACTAATTCTGTTTGGTCTGGCCCTCAGCTGTTTATTGTGTTTATTGTTTCATTCCCTTGGTAAAAGCCATAGTTCTGTCATTTCTGTCCTTGAATGGAATCAGTATTTTATGTTGTAGCTCCTGGTCTAATTAAGGGCAGCTTTGCCTATTTGTAAAGTAAAATTGCATTTTACTTTCCTGAAAAAAAAAAGAATACTTGAAATTTTTCAGTTGACTCCTGCATAAAAAATAACATAGCATAAGAGTAGCTGTACTGGGGCTTGTGAGTGTTTGTGAAAACGTGGGGTTTTCCTGTTGTGTTTTCTTTTTGTGCCTGTTCTGTCCAAAATCCCTCCTTGGCCAGTCCTGATGTCTCAGAAATCTTCATGGAGTTTCATTTACTAGGAGTTGTGCCAGGGTCTGTGTGAGCTTTTCTCACAAAGAACCAGTTTTGAAGGTGGGCAGAGACTGTGTTGCTGCAAATGAGATTCTAAAGGTGGAGAACAGTTTTCCCCAAAGGAGCACAAAGGTCTGTGACAGTTCTTGGAGCAGTAGCTCAGAAGAGACAGCCAAGCCCTGGAGAATCTAAACACAATGAGATTTTAGACTTACTCTACACACTGCTGGAATTAACTTAGTTTGGATCAGTACTGATGACTTCTGACCATTTACCAGATCTGCTTCCAGGGCTTCACATGGACCTGAACCCTTGGATTTTGGCATTGTTAAATTTTCAGAACAACAACTAAACTGCTAGGTTCTGTAGCAAGAACATTTTTAAAACTTTCTTTTACAGCTTTTTAAAGATAGAGGTTTTGCTGGTCCAATGCATCAAAATTTTTACCTGTCTCTAAGCAAGTTTGTTTTTCCTTGATGATTAGTGATGGCTGCACCTTAAATAAGTTCTTCAGTGATTAAATGAAATTAAGTTTTAGAGCTGCTGACCTTTAATAAATTTCAAGGTTCACCAAAGAATTGTATGTTAGGCTCATGGACACACATGTTTTGAAAAGGTCGATTATGACAAGTTTTTTGAATTTGCATAATTATGCTCACCACGACACTTGGAATAAAAATAGCAAATGCTTTGTCCTTTTAAAGTATTTTCCTCTCTTCCTGTCTTTAACTTGCTTTTACTAAGCCATTCCAACATTATTCATTGAAGAACACAGGGAATGTGGACTGTGTTGGGAGCAGGAGCAGGACTCTGGGAAGGGATAGGATGGAGAATGAAGAACCTTTTTGCTCTGGCCCTTGTCCAGTGAAGTCAGGAGCTGGGAGAAGCATGTGGACAAGAAGCCTGGATGAGGCATTTTGGAAGCAGAGTAGCTCGGATGTGAAATAATTCAGATGATAGGGGTGAAAAGAAACCGAGTGAGGCATAAGGGGCTGAATGTAAACAGGAAGACCAAGATTGGAGAGGAAAATTAGGACAGGGAAATGACCCTTGATGCTGCTTCGTGAATGGGGAAGATCTGTCTAAAGACTTGGATGAGTGTCTTGCTCTTTGTGGGAGTCTGAGAAGTCACCCTCTTGCAGGAAATGTCATCCCCCTCCAGTGATGCTCTGAGTGTTCAACCTGCTGGAGGAGTTTTCAAAAGTGTCTTTCTAAAAACATCCAAGTTATCAGTAATCTGAAGGGGAGCACAATTTTGGAGTGTAGTGTATGTTTATTAGGAACCATGGTGTCATTCAGAGGGCAGGATAAATGCCTTGTTTGTGGATCACAGCTGAAGAAAGGGGTTGATGAAGGTGAAGAAGGGTGGGAGAACCATTGGGAGAGGAAGGAAGTCTTAGCAGCTGAGGCAGTTGTCCTTTGTCCTGGAGTGCTGCCACACACAGCCTTCTGTGCCTTTGGATTCTCAAGTTACTCTCAGTAAGTTGCTTAAACTAATCTTTCCATGGAGGGCTGTGCACAGGGTTGCAAGTTGTTGAATTGTGTTGGGTAGATGTGCCCATGAAGTGCTTTATAGTAAATTCTAAATTTCCTGAAAATCATGTCTTGGAAGTCTCAGTTAAGGCATCCAAAAGCAATGGAAGCATTTTACTTACATCTCCTTGTTTTCATTTCCCATTTGCAGCCTGGCAGCAATGCTATTATCTTGTCTCACATGGGTCATTAGGGAAGATAACTTGTTTATCTTCAAGATAAAAATTCTGCCTTTAGAATGGGATTTGAATGATGTGTGACAAATAAGGCTATGGTTTCCCTCTGAAGAGCAAACAGAATAATATGCCATTGAAAGGAAAAGGAATGGCATGTGGAGTGAGCACCAGCCAGTCTGTGCCCTTGGTGAGACAGATTATGAAGGGAAACATTTTGGTTGCATAATGCTAGACCTTATACACATGGGAGGGTCAAATTAGTGTTGTTCAGGCTGCTTGAATTCTGGCACTTTTTAACTTGGAATGCTACAGTTTCCAACTTTAGCATTTATCCTGCTGGGCTGTGCATTAGAGGTGTAAAACACGCTTCCTGCCATGTGCTCTGAACAGCACTGCCAGTGAAAGGCAATGCTTTTTTCCCCTTGTTAAATGACTTAATGTTTTGTGTTGATCTTCCAACAACAGTTACTTTAGACATTTTACATGCATGGTAGTCAGGCTGGTGAGAAATAACATGGGAGCTGGCATTAATATTGCAGAGGAGAGCAGATCTGATGATGTATTGCATTATATATGGGGCTCCAGGACCTAAATGCAGGAGGCCTGGAGGCTCACACAAGGAAGCCTGAGGGGGCTGAATGATCCAGAGTGCTGGAATTGTGATGGTGGTTGTTCAAAGGAGGTTGTAAGGATGGGTTTAATATGAAGGTCACCTGCAGGCTAAAATGAAGTATACCCTTGATGCTGCTTCATGAAGAGCAGGGTCAGGTGTGTATGCAGCCCTTTTCTGAGCTGACCTTCTGACCCTCCCAGGGACTCCTGGACTGCTGCTTTTTCCTTGGTGCCCTGCCATCACTCAGATGAATGGTGGAGCAAGAATGGGCTTTAAACCTCCCTGGCTTGGTTGAAAGGTTTATTCTTTCTCTCTAGCTGTCTCTGGTGTTTCGGTGGTGTCATGTCAGGAGCAGAGTGGCTGCTGTGGTGCTGTGCACCAGAAGTGCTGTGCTGGGATGGGGGAGTTCCAGAGCCCCCAGGGAGGGTGAGTTCTGTTGGAAATCCATGTTTAGATACATGTGAAGATGCTCAACACAATCCCTTTAAGTGTTGTGTCTTCCTAGTGGGACTGCCTCGATCACCTTTAAAATTCAGAATAGTTATTACTTGTTCCTTTTCTGTGGGAAGGCTCTGTTGGTTTGAAGCTTGGTACGCTGAAGGTGGTTAGGATTGGAAAAAGCTCTGGTGGATTTTGTTCTTTCTGCCTGTGTGGCTAGGAAGCTGTGGGTGCTGACTTACAAAAGAGGTGATTTGGTGGTTGTTATGTATTTCCTGTAGAATGGGAGAGTGGCTACTGAGAAAACAATTTCAAGCAGAAATCCAAAGAATGCTGGACAATTCAGCTGTAATTTTTCTTCCTCACATTTCATTGCAAGGCAATAGTAAGTGCTAAGAAAGCAAAGGAGCTGTCAGTGACAGCATGTGCTGCCCACCCTGTGCTACATGGCAGGAACAAAGAATATTATTCCTGCTTTTTTGAATGATTCACTTTACAGGAGGAGAGGGTAGGCTGCCATGTCATTTTCCTTCTGAAATGCTGTAGACAAATGGTTTTCAGTTCGTTTCCTGACATTTTTCACATAAAACATGGTTTGCTGTAGCAGTTATTAAAACCTCTTGGAATCCAGGTACTCATTTGCAAAACTGAGGCAGAACAGCTTCCACCCTTGTCATCCATGTAAATTCAGGAAGAATCACAGAGGTCAAATGGCTTCAAAGCTGCTTTTAGACAGTGTCTGCTTGTAGCCAAGTGCCTGATCCTTCTTAAGAAAGTGAAATCTTGGAAATCTCTGCCCTGCTGTGCACTGTGGAAGCAAGAGCAGTCAGATTGTGTGAGATAATGTATATTGGTTGTTTCTAAGGCAGACTGAAGTCGATTTTAGAAGGTAAGGTGAAAAAACGTTTAATATAAATGACTTGCCTTTGAACACTTTGTGTAGTCTCCTCTCGGGGCAGGCAGTGGGCCAGTTGTCTTGGGGGAGGAATTCTCTCCCAGCTTCCCTGTTCATCCCTGTGGTGCTGCTGCTGGGGGTTTTATTCGCCCTCCAGAAGCAGGGGGGCTTGGCTTCCAGATCCTGTCTGGAAAATGGACAGGCAGTATCCAGAGCCATGGAGTAGGTGGAGGTCAGAGTGGAAGTTCAGCCTTGACAGGAGAAAGCAGAGTTAATTGAGGGAGAGTGGAGAGGCTAGAAATGTATGAATGACTCTTCCTCATGCTGTAGGAAGAAAGAAGCCTCTGCAGGAGCTAAACTGCTCTAAATCTCAAAAGGTGAATATGATCAAAACAATTCTCCTTCCCTGCAACTGGCTGTGGTATCAGATGGTTTCTGCTCCTCTGATGCCTGCTGTTCCCAGCTGGTTCAGTTCCACCTGCTCTGGGACAGGCACTTTCCACCTCTGCAGTCCCTCAGATCCTGCTGCTGCTTCTCTTTCAAAGCAGTGTGGAGTGTCCCATCCCAGGAGGAGGCAGGGACATGTCATTAAGGAGCTTTGAGGAAGGCAGGGAGGCACAGAGAATGTGCCTGTGTTTGTGCATCGCTGAAGGAAAATCCTTATGGCCAAATTGGTTACAGGGGGATTGCAGAAGGGAGCAGTGGGAAATTGTTTGGGCCACTGAGCTCAAATTGGTGTCTGGCTGTTAGTGGTGTCCCTCTGGGGTCAGCTGGTGGTCCAGTACCCTTTACCAATAGCTGGGGGCTCAGCGGGGCAGAAGGTTGCCCAGGAGGCAGCAGTGTGCCCAGGCAGCAAAGGCTGACTGCATCCTGAGCACTGTCAGCTGGAATGCTGGGAGGGCAAGGCAGGGATCCTGCCCCTCTGCCCATCCCTGTGATGGCAAGGCAGGAATCCTGCCCCTCTGTCACATCCCTGGGAGGGCAAGGCAAGAATTCTGCCCCTCTGCCCATCCCTGTGATGGCAAGGGAAGGAATGCTGCCTCTCTGCCCATCCCTGTGATGGCAAGGGAAGGAATCCTGCCCCTCTGCCCATCCCTGTGAGGGCAAAGGAAGGAATCCTGCCCCTCTGCCCATCCCTGTGAGGGCAAAGGAAGGAATCCTGCCCGTCTGCCCATCCCTGTGATGGCAAGGGAAGGAATCCTGCCCCTCTGCCCATCCCTGTGAGGGCAAAGGCAGGAATCCTGCCCCTCTGCCCATCCCTGTGAGGGCAAAGGAAGGAATCCTGCCCCTCTGCCCATCCCTGTGAGGGCAAAGGAAGGAATCCTGCCCGTCTGCCCATCCCTGTGATGGCAAGGGAAGGAATGCTGCCTCTCTGCCCATCCCTGTGATGGCAAGGGAAGGAATCCTGCCCCTCTGCCCATCCCTGTGATGGCAAGGCAGGAATCCTGCCCCTCTGCCCATCCCTGTGATGGCAAGGCAGGAATCCTGCCCCTCTGTCACATCCCTGGGAGGGCAAGGCAAGAATTCTGCCCCTCTCCCATCCCTGTGATGGCAAGGGAAGGAATGCTGCCTCTCTGCCCATCCCTGTGATGGCAAGGGAAGGAATCCTGCCCCTCTGCCCATCCCTGGGAGGGCAAGGGAAAGAATCCTGCCCCTCTGCCCATCCCTGTGATGGCAAGGCAGGAATCCTGCCCCTCTGCCCATCCCTGGGAGGGCAAGGGAAAGAATCCTGCCCTCTGCCCATCCCTGTGATGGCAAGGGCAGGAATCCTGCCCCTCTGCCCATCCCTGCCAGCCTGAATGCTCGATGTCCCTGTCCCAGCACAAGGACCAGGAGCAAATCCAATAAGACCTCTGAGGTGGTCAGAGCTGGAGCATGGACCAAGCCCTTCTCAGAGGTCCATTGGGATAGGGGAAGAGGCAGGAGGCACAAGTTGGAACATGAGAAATTCTAGCTGGGTAAAACAGGAAAAAATTGCCATGAAATGATCAAACTCTGGAACCAGATCCTGGAGAAGGGGTGACATGTGTGGTGTTGGTGTTCAGGACTCGCTGGGCAGAGCCCTGAGCACCTTGCTTTGAGGAGGAGATTGGATTAGAGGGCTCCAGAGGTTCCTTCCCACCTGTGTGGTTCAGCAGTGTTGGCATGGAACCAGCTCCCTGAGCTCGCAGGCACTCGCTTGTCATCAGCCATGAATCACTTTGTTGTTAAACTTTTTACCCAGTTTCACTTTCCCAGTGCCCCTTCTTGGGAAGGATGCTCTGGGTTGTTTTTTTATTACTCCAGACAGGTTTAGTGCTAAAATATTTCTTAAGTTATTTTTTTAAGCAAGGTGGCCTCTGGCTGCAGTTAGTGTCCAGTTGGAGGGAACTGGCAGCATTATATAGCAACACTAAAGCAAATCATTCTACCTCATAGCATTATTACCTTGATCTGAAAATTTCCCCAGGCTGCAATTTGTCACTAATATTGCTTTCAGCTAAACTTATCCATACGAAAAAGAAAGGAGTTAATAGAGCTGCAGTTCTGTAGTTGCCATCACCATTTTTTTGGGGATGAGTTATTGCTTAGCACATTTTACTGACCAAGCTTATAGAGTTCTTGGACCTTGAAAAATGATGCAATGGTTTATCACAGACTCCATAAATTGTTGGACTATGCAGCAGCAATATGTTAGACTCCTCCAGCACAAGGAAGAAAGGAAGGTGTCTCTGAAACACATGAAACACAGGATATCCATACTGCACTGGTGTGAGCACGTGGCTGTGATTGCCAGCAGCAGAACTGATGGAATGATACTGAGCTTCACTGCTGCTTCTGTGCTTTTGCTTGTTTTATGCCATACTTAACGTAATTTGAATGCTGTGACAGTGACAATGACAGTGATATACTATAATGTAATTCCACCTGAGACAATGCAGCTGGAATTAATAAGCTGGAGAGACAAGGCTGAGGTATTTTGTCATCAGTTGGCATTCAATTTTATTTTTCTTTTCCTGGTGGAAGTGCTGGCAAACCCAGTGGGGAGAGCAAGCTGTCCAGCTCAGGGGATGCTTTGGGTCAGCACAGGGAGGACAGGCAGGCACTGTGGTCCCACAGTGCTACAGCAAAGGTTGGACCAGCATCATACCTGACGCCTGTAAGCTGAAGATGGAACTGCCAGTGATCAGCTGAGGCTGGTGTGGTGAGAGGAGTGTCTTGTATCCACATCCAAATCCCCTGGTCGTGCTGTGCTGCCTCTTGACTTTCTGGCAGAGGAGACTCAGAGTGAGAGTGCCTTACTTGCTGATAGCTTTTGGTGATGGAGTCAGAAAAGGTCTTACTGGTGCAGCCTAGTAGATGTTATCTGGGGTATTGGACCCTGAAGGAGCAAATTAAATGTCAGGGAAAAAAGAGTTTGGGTGTGGAGCTTTAAAACTCCTGACTCATCTCTTGGATTGTGCCTTGCAGCTAACAGTAGTCACTAGGAAGTGCAGAGCTGCTTGAGGAGTCTGCCCTGTTGTTTTTTCCATGCCAAAGAGAAATGAGTTATCAGCTTCTGACAGAAAAGAGGCTTCTCACTCTTCTTTTGTGCCAAAGTACAGCTGTTAATGAAGGCTGATCCTGAAGTGCCCCAGAACTGTGATGATGTTGTGATCCCTAACTGGGGCCTTGTGTTGTCCTGCATCCACCTCTGAATCAAAAATACACTTAACCCATCCCGAAAGTCAAGCAGGACAGGATCACTGTGCTCTCCTGCCTCACCGCTCATTAAAGAAGCAGACCACAGTTAAATTCATATATTGCAATGGCTTTGGCCACTGAACTGTTGCTGGAAAGCTGAACTGAACTGTACTGCATTTCTGGATGTGAGAATGCAGCTCAGATTGTGAGGAGACTGGTAGAGCTGTTTTTATAGCCTTGTAAAATTAAACTTTCTGTGCAATTGGCCCATAATGTTAACTCAGCTCTACTGGCAGGTATTTTTGTTTTTTTAAATAGCCAAGGAAATAAAGTTATAAAATCAGCTGTTACTCATGTTTTGCAAGAGATTTTGGATTTGTCGTTCTTTTTAAAATTTGTTGCTTAATTTAAAGGAGTATGAAAGAGACTAGCAAGAGAAATTAATTGACATGAGGAACTATAGCAGACTTTAAATTAGTAGTTTCTCTAGTCAGTAACACATTTTAAAATGTGTGAAAATACCTGCATGCACCAACAGCCTATGATAGCTTGTCAAAGAACTAGGCTGGGAGAAACTGTACTCATACCAAGTGGCAGTCTTAGACTAATCCACATATTGAATACATTTTAAAATTAATTGTCCATGACCCGTTAAAAATACTGGGAAATGGGCAAGTATATGGGGGGGGGGAGGAAAGGAAAAAAATAAGTATGGATAACGCTTTGTTCTGTGTACAGAAACAGTCTGAATAAAAGCAGAAGAATAATGGTCTTTTTTTGACATCAGCTGCATGGGGGTTTTGGTTGGCAGTACAATAATAACAGCTGTCAGGCAGTACTGTGATACAATTTGATGCTTTTCTTTGAAATCCTCTAGCTGAGATTTCTCTAAAGTAAATTGTGATTTTTGGTATCTACTGGATGTACTTTAACGGAGCTAAAGGTACTTGGTACTGCCTGAAAATTTGGCTGTTTAGGGATGCCAGGTTAGGCGCCCAAAATCATTGGTACCTTTAGGGAAGAAAATATGTACCTTTTTCATTCTTACATTATTGATCTTGGCTGTTGAAGTGTAAAACTTCAGGCTTCTGTTTCCTGGTATTTTTTCCACATTTTAATATGTTTCCATGGGGAAAATGCCAAGTGGTCCCTTCATTGACCCGCTCCTCTGCAAATGAATGTCATCAGTACATCCCAGTTCACTGCCTAGCAATGTGAAAGCTGTAATACAATTTTTGTCTGCCAAATGCCTCATTCTGTTTGTTTTAAATATCATTTCCTCTCAGTTGCATTTTATACAGCTGTCTTCTGAATCCCTCCACAAATAGCAGTTACGTTTTATAATGATCGTCTTTGTCATTTAAGTTTTTAACTAGTGGTTTGATTTCCTGCTCTCTGAGATAGCTCAATTGGATTTTGAGCTGTGGTGGCATAAAACTGGCGTTGGTGTGTGGAAAGGTCACATGTTTTGGTTTAGGTGTTGGAGATTTTGCACATATCCAGGCATCTGGAATTATACTCCAGCAGCCAAAACTGCTGCGTTTTGTATTTTATGTATTGTGTCTTCTGCAAAAGATTGAAGTCCTGCTTTCCCTTACAGTACAACTCCCCCTCACCCCCCAGCATTACAATTCCAAAAGAGAGGATGCTCAGCAGACACAGAAATACCATTTTCTGGAGCCAGAGGTATTTTCCTGTCCCTGCTGGGGTGTTGGTCAAGGTCCCTATGGGATCCGTAGCTGGTGCTGGAAGATATTCTCATCCACTTCTGTCCTCCAGGAGCCTTTCAGGATGGTTGGGCTGCAGTGCTCCTCCTGCTCTGTCTTGGCTTTCAGTGGTATTTCACAGGCAGAGAAATTAGAGAAGGTCTTTAGTTGCCTTCTGCCTAGAGGCTATTTGTTGTTATGTAGGTTTGTGCTCTTCAGCCGCTTGTCTTTCACACTACTCTAGCATGACTTTCTAGTTTTCAGGCCTATTTATTTTTGTTTTATCCTTCAAGGGATATGTGGCAATGTCTTAAACCGGCTTTGCTTCTGGAAAAATCACAATGTGGAGCTGAAACTTGGAGCACGGAGTGTGTCCACCTACAGTGTTGTTTGTTTGTCCCAGCCTGAGGTGGTTGTGATACTCAGATTTGCTCAGTTTATTTTGGTGAAGGGGGATGAGTCTCAAAACTTAACCGTGCCAAAGTTCAATTTGGGTTGTGTGGACCGTTTTAAACCAAATTTAAACCTAAAAACCTGCCTGCTAAGGGGCTCTCATTCATCAAGGTTTGCAGGTTTTTTCAGTTAAGGGAGTTAAGGAAGTTTTGTATTGGTAGAGGAGAAGATACGTTGAATTCTTTTTGTTTCATCTGATGCTTTGTTAGGTCTCTAAAGCGTTAATCCCAGTTATGGTTTACTTCTGGTACTATAAATGGTATAACTTTCATGCATTTTTACCCCTTTTCTTTGTATTTTTTTGAAATGAACTTCTCCACTTAGCTTCTCTCCTGTGCTTGTGAGGTATTCAGAACTAGAATTCAGATTACTCAACTGCACATTGAATAAAGCCATTCCCTATTAAACAATTATTGAATAGTCTAGGTAGCTTCCCCATATAAGTTTTCCTGCTAAGCCAACCCTGTCTCAAGCCTTGAGTAATTCTCCAGAGATGTTGGTATTTGGGTGGGGTTTGCAGGGCTCAGGGGTCCAGTGCAAGTTTTCTGTCTACAGACATATATGAACAGTGATGAATTAGCAGTGTTTTGTCTCTGAGCCAAGAAACAGAATTTGTTGCTGAAGGACCATTTTTTTGGTCTGTCTAACAATAAAATGATTTTCTGAACATTTAGGCAGAGCAATTTTTGATTAAAAATAGTTTTGCCAGTACTATGGATGTTGAATTATGAGCTGTGGGCATCAGAGATTAAATACTTGTTGCGGGGAGCTCTCTGGAACTGAGCCTGCGAAAAGGGTGCATTATGCTGCAAATTTATTAAATATTGATTTCCATAACTGTCTACAGGCACTAATGATTTTTCTAATATGGTGGTAAATAATATGAAAGAGATTAATATCTCTTCAGAAAAAGTAATTGCAAATATGTTTAAACAACATACAAATTACACTTGGGGACGCTGAGGAAGATTCAACTTTGGCCTCTTGTTGAGTATCACAGGATGGGCAGGGCTGGAAAGGACCACTGGAGGCCACCTAGTCTGACCTCCCTGCTCAAGGAGGGAGCACGTTACTCAGGGCTGCATGCAGATGGCTTTGAGTATTTTCAGGGAAGTGTCCAAAACCACCTCAGTGCTCTTGTCACCTTCTGCTGCTGAAGCTCCCACTGTTTCCTGGGGTCTGTGATCTGTGCTGGGGGCTGGATGTTTGCCTTTGGAGGTCACAGCCATGTGGTGGAGGAAGCAAGGCATGCTCTTTACAGAGTTAGCATCCTTCTGCATCACACTGGGGTTTCCTGGCAGCCTGCTCTGAGCCAGCTCAGCTAGGCACAGTTTACCCTCTGAAGCAAAGCTGTTGCTTGCACCAGGGGTGGTTTCTTTACCACAGCTCAAAGAAGTTGTTCCTGCAAAGCTTTTGCTCTCAGCATTCATTATGGAATTGCCTCTCCACAGAGATTAGCAATTTGAATTTGTCGTTACTTTTTCAGTCAGTGTAAATATTTTAGAGCAATAACTTCCTCCAGAAGAATGAAGGAAATGGATTTGGTTGTCTTAATTTTGTGTAGAGGGAAACACAATTTTCAGGCATTATCCTTAAGCATCACTTAGATACCCACGTGAGGCACTTTTTTGATTCACTGCTTCACTTTTTTCATGAAACAAAATTGATGTTCTTCTACAGGCTTCAGTCTTTAAATTTCATTAGGAGGTGTGACATCGGGTCCTCCATTCACTGAAAATGGGCTGGCAGCTTTAGTTACAGCTTGGGAATTTGTTTTATGTTTTGAGAGGTTTGTATAGCATCAGAGGTGGAGCTGCTCGTGGCATGTGTATGAACTCTTGTTGGTAGTAAATGAAGAAGTGGTGCCATGTTGTGGTGCACCAGTTTAGTTGTTCTTTTGCACTGGGTGATTGGGAATTGGCACAGAATAGTTTTGATTCTTCAGTGCCGTGTTTGGGGGGGGATGCAAAAGGACAATTTGGGCTTTGGTTTCTGAAATACCAGCTCTGTGATGTGTGACCTAAGAAAATGTGCACAATTGTGGCCTCAAAGTCTCAAAAAGCAGAGTTTGTTAAAGAACATGAAATGCTGGTGAGAAGCTCGTGCAAAGGATGAGGCTGGGGGAAGGAAGCTACCTGACAGAAATGTTCATTCCTAAAGGTAGGCATGTCTGAGTGAAAACCTGTCACCCCTGGGGCACGTGGACCCTGTCTTTGTGACCAAATTCAAGGCACACAGACACACAATCCATTGTCCCTTCCCAACCTTGAACATTTATTTGTTTTTATGATTTTTGCTAAGGTATCTCAAGGATATTTGTAGTACATTATTTTTTTATTGCATTCTGCTTTATTCTGCATGCTGCAATAACATCAAAGCCTTGCAAGGCCTGTAAAAATGGGATGGCAGAGGATATTGGCATTCAGGAGCAGTGCCTAAAGTTCCTCAGGGTGGAAACTCAAATGTTGGCTATTGCAGGCCTGCCTGAGGCTGCCACGGTGTATTCCAGCTCTGCTGGAAACTGTCCTCCAAGGACTGCTGCAGTCATCCCATTACTGATTTATGGCTGAAGCAATCCAGCACACAGTTGCTGGCCTGCTGTTTCTGAGGGTGTTAATACCTTAGTGAAAGGTGAGGATGCTGTAAGTGGGTGAGTCAGATGAATGCTTCACACAAGCTGCTCGGGTTTTTTATAACTAATGAAGCAGTTAAAAAAAAAGAAAAAGGCAACAGCAGCACCCAAATAGAAAGGATCCCAAAGGGTTTGAGATGAGGAGACTGCTCAGGAAGCTTTATTTGTTGTTAAGGTCAGTTAACTGCAGCAGATCTGTAGAGGTTGGTGGCGTTTCAGAACCACATCCTTTCAGTTGTGCTGTGAAAGCAAGTGGCATATGGTGCTTCTAACATTCTGGTGAGAATTAAGATGATGGCTGTGTTTTTATTAAGATCACTCTTTTTTTGAAGGCTCAGAATGAAAAACTCCCCATCCCAACCTCCAGGCCTCTTTAGCTGTAATGAGACGTATTCATACTGCAATCACACGCAGCTCGTGACCACATTAGAGAGCTGCTTTAAAGTCAAGTAACTTCCCTGTTGCCTGAATATTTAATCAGCTTTTTGGCTGGGATTTCTTGCAAGCCTCAGATTCCATAATGTAAGCCATTTGTGCTGTAGATGTACCTATGAAAAAAAAAAAGGCAGAAAAGGAAAAAAAGGGACAGAAAGCCATTCTTCCACCTTTTATATCCCAGCTGAGCTTGAAATCATTAAGTATAATGCCAAGTGTCTGGTGTGTGAGCAAATGTGTAATAATTGTATTTTGGATCCAGCAGTGTTTTAGAGCAAACTGCACAAGCTGCTCGGGTTTTTTATAACTAATGAAGCAGTTAAAAAAAAAGAAAAAGGCAACAGCAGCACCCAAATAGAAAGGATCCCAAAGGGTTTGAGATGAGGAGACTGCTCAGGAAGCTTTATTTGTTGTTAAGGTCAGTTAACTGCAGCAGATCTGTAGAGGTTGGTGGCGTTTCAGAACCACATCCTTTCAGTTGTGCTGTGAAAGCAAGTGGCATATGGTGCTTCTGGTGAGAATTAAGATGATGACTGTGTTTTTATTAAGATCACTCTTTTTTTGAAGGCTCAGAATGAAAAACTCCCCATCCCAACCTCCAGGCCTCTTTAGCTGTAATGAGACGTATTCATACTGCAATCACACGCAGCTCGTGACCACATTAGAGAGCTGCTTTAAAGTCAAGTAACTTCCCTGTTGCCTGAATATTTAATCAGCTTTTTGGCTGGGATTTCTTGCAAGCCTCAGATTCCATAATGTAAGCCATTTGTGCTGTAGATGTACCTATGAAAAAAAAAAAGGCAGAAAAGGAAAAAAAGGGACAGAAAGCCATTCTTCCACCTTTTATATCCCAGCTGAGCTTGAAATCATTAAGTATAATGCCAAGTGTCTGGTGTGTGAGCAAATGTGTAATAATTGTATTTTGGATCCAGCAGTGTTTTAGAGCAAACTGCATACAACTTCCAGCAGTTACTCTTGCAAAGTGATTTCCTTTCTTTGGTTCCTTTATCTTCAAGTAATATCTGCATAATAAAATTGCAAAGTTAACTCATGCTTTGCATTTACTTAAATTATGTTATGTACTAAGTAACTAAAGCAAACAAAGCTAGCAGAAGATAGTTGTCTGTATAAAATGTAATCCATAAAATGGATTTAGCTGGTACTGGTCTGGTCTTTATCATTCTCCTCAAGACCCTACACTCTTTGTGGTCATCTTAAGAAGCTGCCTTTGGTGTCAAAATTGTTCATTTCAAAGGTATGGTCAGGACCAAAATTGTTAAAGCTGGTGAGCTTGGATTTGTTCACCTTATCATTCTTTACAAGAGCTTTTTTTTTTTTTTTACTGATATGTAAATATTTAGTTTTGCAATGTCTCCTTCACCATATATGTGTTTGCATGGATGTGTATCATGCATATATTTGTGAAAAAATTATAATTTGTGTACCTATAATGCAGCATCTCTCCTTTGAGTGCTCTCAGGCAAAGGGAGGGATTCCTCATACAGCCGATGATACAGTTCATGAAATATATAACATTTTAGAGAGAGCTCTTCCATGCTCTTTCAGAGTGAAGGGCTGGACAGGGAAAAATACTTTTGGAGAAACAGCTTATTTTGGTGGTCAAGAAGCATAGAAGATTTGAAGCTGGTCATTCCCTAAGCATGTCTATCAGAACTGTCTCTTTGTTCCCTCAAAACAATAGGAAACTCACATTTGTGTGTGGAAAAGCCAATGAAGTTGGTACATTTGGGGTGAGGCATAAATCAGTGCTACTGGGAGAAGTGTTTTATTTCACGTTTCCCCATCTGTTTTTAAAATGTTCTTGTAAAGCCACCCATTGTTGTCCACGTACCACTCACACTCTTTTTATACCTCAGGCTAAGCACACGTAGTTCTCAAATGGCCAAGGTTACCTGATTTCCTTTCTTTTGTCTCCTCTCCTGTAGCTGTTGCAGCTCCTGGAGTCTGAGACCACGCAGCTGGAAGCCTTTCTGGAATGGAAGCAACTGGAACCAGTTTACTGGCAGTGGATGGTAACAAACAAACTGCTTTTGAGGGGTGCATCTTTCTTGACTTTAACATAGCTGGCTACTCCCAAAGGCCCTTAAGTCCTACAAAAATTAAATGTTACAAACCATCTGTTCGACAGCACTTGAGAAAAAGGAAAATAAAAGTCTTGGTAAAGTAAGGAATGTTTTCATAGTTCTCTTTCATTCCTGTTTTCTTCAGTAGGACTCACCCAGCTAAGTTGGGGAATTGCAGGGCAGAATGGAAGAATTTCATATAGTTAACACAAATGAAAAGGTCTGATCTTCATCTTTTTTAATAGTTTTTAAACATAGCAGTTGCACATTTTTGTAAAATTAAATGGCTTTTCAGAAGAGGGCCTCTAAGCTTTATTACAGTCTTGAGAACAACTAAATTTGCAGGCAGCTGATATTGAAAACAGCTTCATTTTTCCCCAGCCAAACAGTGCGTTGACATTGCTGATTTCCCCTTGAACTGTGTTGAATGATCATAAGAAAATCAATAACCCTTTCTCTGTGCATCTTAGGATTTCTCAAGTGAGTGCAAATGATGCCATCCATCTCACTTCTCTCTACAACTTCTGCCCATTCAGTGTTGCTGAAATAATTCTTTAGCACACCACATTAGCTCTATGAGCTTACAGAATTTTGAGAATCAGTTGAGCTGACTGCTAATTGCCCATGTGCCTTTTTCTACACTAAAAGCAAGGCAAAGGGCAGTGTGAAATTACCTCACCTGTCTCGAAGAGTACTTCCAATTTCCATTAGTTCTCTAATGGTTTTTGCTTTACATGTTTACCATCTTAGGGTTTTTTGGAAAGCATCAACATTAGCACAGGCCTGGTTCCCAGGAGATAAAATATAACTGCAATTATTTCTGTGTATCTGCCAAAACATTTGCCTTTGACATGCTGAAGAGTGTTAGCCTGCTTTCTGGAGTTAAGTTCTAAAGACATACTTGAAAACTGACCAGCAACATCTTTTAAGCTACTCACTGTGCTGGATGGTGAATTTGCCTTCTTCTTTTGTTTCACTGGGGATGGTGGTTGTTCCTGGATGCAGTGGGATGTATGGGGATGAGATGTGCTTAGAAAAGACAGTAGTTTTCTCTTTCTACCAAACTTGTGTTTTGCTTTGCTGATCTGATGGATGGGGTGGTTCTTGCACAGCTGCTGCCAGCTCTGCCTGCTGAGCAGGAACACAACAGAGCATGACCCTACTGCAGGGACTGCAGTAATCACAGAATATCTCAGCTGGAAGGGACCCACAAGGACCATGGAGTCCAACTCCTGGTCCTGCACAAGGCAGCCCAAAAATCCCACCATGTGCCTGAGAACATTGTCTGAATGTCAATATTACTTTATACTTCTGTTGTTTAATCAACTTCAAAATAAGGCATGAACAGAAGAACCCCAAACCCCAAAAAGCCAAAGCTTTTATCTCCTTGCAGTTTGTTATCCTGTCCATGTCCCTGCCATGTCTGTGTTCCCATGAGCTGGGCCATGGGGCAGCAGGAGCTGCCGTCCTCAGTGCTGCTTTGTGCCATTCCCAGCACCAGTGCTTAGAAAGGAGCTTTTGCAGGGTGTTCTATGCCATTCTTAGCTCTCTTATGAAGCTTTTTCTAGCATGAGTCTAAGAATCTCTTGCTCTGAATTAAGCCAGAGTTTTTAACCTACCTTCTGAGAAAAGAAAGAAAGATGAGAAAAAATAAAATTTCCCATCCTCTTTATAGCAATCATTTATATAAGGCAGTTAGCATGTCACTGCCTTCCCAGTCCCTGTTTCTAGGCTAAGCTAAATTTTGATGTCTTTATGTGTCCTTGTAGGCCATTCATTCGAGCTTTTGATGTTTGTTGCTGCTCTCATCTGGGACTTTCCCTCCTGTTTGTCTCTGTTTAACTTCAAGTGCCTCACCTGCATGTCAGCATTACAGTCAGCACTCTTCTATCCCTGGGACTTGTGTTTATAGTTTGTGACATGGTGCTTGACTTCAGCAGTGTGACACTGGTGACTTCAGGCTCTCTGAGTCTCCTCCAGCAGTGTTGCTGCTGTGCCAGTAATTATGCACTTGGCTTTTCCTTGCTCCTGTATAGACCACGCTGCTCAACTGCTGAATTTCCTGCCAGTGTTTCTAAATGACTTCTTCAATTGCTAAAGATAATTTTAGATGCAAATTATGTCCTTAAAAGAGATATGACCTCTCCTATTGAATGTCTTCTTGATAACAGTATGGAAATAAATATTTAATATTCTGGCAATGAGGCCTATGTCCTTTAGTTATGCTGTGCTATTCAGGCTTGAAAAATGTGTGTTTCTGCACAGTCTGTGCACCAGAGTGTATAGATGGGCTCTGAATGTTTTGTTTAAATGCTTTTGGTTTTTGGGTTTTTTCTTGAGTATTTGAAATAGCAGTTGCTACCTTGGAAGGCAGTTGCACACTTAATTAATAAACCAGCTAGATGGTCATGGTCAAGTAGAGCTGTCAGCTCATGACCAGTGTGGAGCAGGGATCCCTGGATGTTTCTCACCTTGTGGAGTTTTCCATGGGCACAAGGGACCCTGTGGGTGTTAGAGCAGGTGGGGCTCTCCTGAACAGTGTAAGCTTGTACCTCCCTGGTCATCACTCTGTTACCAAAAGCCCTAGAAGTGCATCCAAGCTCAGAATTTGAGAGGAAAGGCATATCTAGAGCTGCTGCAGTGCTGATCACCTCCATCTCAGGAGTGTTACTTTATGCTTTAGTGCAGTGCAGAGTAGCTGACTGTGCAGTGCTTTCTAAAATAAGCTAGGTTAGCAACATAAGTTTTCTGTTAACTTGGAAATATGTTATAGTGAACTGAGGGGGTTCTCTCTTAAAATAACTCTGAAATTGTGGAGCAACTGTATATTGAGATGGCAGCAGTGACTTCCTAGCTATGAATTACCAGAAGGATGGGGGGGAACCATTTTAGCTTCTGCTGAAAAGTAACTTTTATTGTTTTTTGTTTAGGAAACTGTGTTGGATGATATGGCTGAAGAGGGAAATATGTGTGAGTCCCAAGATGCTCATGTGGAGAAAAGAAGGCTGCCAGAGGTGACCTCCTGCTGCCCCTGGGCTGACAAGCTGGCTGGGCAAATGGACAGATTATCCAGAGACCTGCTGGCTCTCCAGCAGCAGCTGCATCAGCTCATCGCCCAGCGAAAGGCTACGTGGTGGGAGAAGGTAAGGCCTTGGGTGCTGCTCATAACCTCTGGAGATGTTGAGGGTCCTGCATTTTTCAGCTCTCTGTCCATGGCCCATCCTAGGGCAGGGCCCTGTGGCTGCTCTGTGCCACCCTTGCAGCAGTCACGGTGCCAGGGCTGCAGCTCCTTGGGGCTTTGTGCCCACAGCATGCCCATGCTCTTTCAAACACAGATTCAGTATCTGTCCTGGAGAGGACAAACAAAACAAGAGTTCTTCTGGAAGGGCAGGCTTCAAAGCATAGGCACTGCAGAGGAGAGGAGAAAAGAGAGAGGAGGAATCCTGGCAGCCCCCTGAGGGGATGGATGCAGCAGTAATGGTCACAGTGAGAACATAAAGTATTTACAGGGAAAGAAGCCAGAGCTTGTAATCTTTCATTGAATTAGGAGTCTTTGAAATGTCTGATGGGGGAAGGAAGAAGAGGAATTTGAAACCTGTGAAGTGAGGGAAGAGACTGAGCACAGGATTTGATGGCAGAACAGACTGGCAGTGGGAGGCTGGCTGTGGAGGAAAGCAGGTGATATAAAGGAAGAGTGCCTGGTATTTGCTGTACAAGGATGGGGAGACACTGGGAAGCACCCGGAGCGGGTGGTGGGGATAAATAAAGGAGGTTTAGGTAATGTAGATGTGGAAGGTGAATCTGAGTATCAACATCCTGGCACAAGGAGAACAATGAAAATGCAGCCATAAAAAACTAGTGATTTTTCCAGGCAGCAAGTGGAGAGAAGGCTACCAGAATCTACAACACCTATGGAGGGAGAAAAAGTGAAAGAAACAGTTGGGACAACAGAGCAGTAATAAAATTGCTGTATCACCACTTTGTGTCTGTCTTGAATCAGGAGAGGGTTTTTTAGCCCAGAGTATTTGACTTTTTTTTTCTTTTCAGGATGGAGGGGAGCATGTGGTTTTAGATGGGGGTGTTGGTAGACAGGATTGCAGATCAGCTGACAGAATGGAAAGTGGCAAGTTGTCAGATCAAAAAGTATCTGCCCAAGAGTTCAAAAGGTGTCTGGCATGGAAAAAGTGTGTGGAGAGCTAATTGCTCTCCTCCACCTTAAGCACAAGGAACTAATTAGGATCATTTGGCTAGGGAGGGCACAAGGAGCTGCTGCCTCACATAGAGTGAAAACTTCTTCCCACAGGGCACTGTGGGTATAAGCAGCGTACACGGATTTGAAATCTGCTGTGCACGTTCTTGGGAGTTGAAACCCATCAAAGACTATAAAATATGCAGATACAAATTGCAACCTTATGAGTTAGTGGGAGAACAAATCATTGCAAGCTGGGGGAATATTCTGAGGAAGCATATCCGTGTATTTACATTTGTCTTAGAATCTTCTCTGGGCACTTGCTGTCACTCACTGTCAGTGATGTGGTACTGGACTAGCAGATCTCTAGAATCATCACATTTGGTTGTTCCTGGGCAAAATGGACATGACTGTTGCAGGACCACTCAGACCTCGAATTCTAAAAATAAAATTTCCAGTGCATGATTTCTAAAGCAAGATATGCTCTGACTTCTCTTATATGTGACAATATACATGATGTTAGGTGTTACATAATATTATCCTGTGACTCCAGAAGGGGTGATCCATGCAACACACTCAGGTCACCAGTTATCACTGAAGAGGTATCGGGGACAGCCAAAGGTGATGCAGAGACTCCATCATCAGAAGGCATGAAAGACACTTTTTTTTTATTAGAAATCTACAGTTCTTATAGAAACAGTGGTGGGTTTAAGACCTGATTGGCCTTTAGGAATCTTCTCTCACACTATTGGTGAACTATGAATAGCACACTCTGGAGAACCATATCTATAAACGATGGTTACAGAAAGAGAGAGAATAATTGTTTGAATTCTTTCCTCTAAGTTTCCCACAGCTTCTACACAGCTTCCCAGGATTTTCCTGGGAGAACCATGTCTCTCTTATCAGAGGATATGTAATTACTACATAGTATCACACAGATTTTTTTTTTTTTTAATACTTAAATTCAGGGTTTAAGTCCAGAAAGATTTAACTGATGATTTCTTCTTTGAAATAGATGCACTGATTGGATTTGAATAATGGTTGGTCACGTTCCAGTGTTTCTGAGATTCTCTGGACGTCATATGAGTTTGTGACTGTGATAAATGGAGTGCATCTGAAGTGTGTTGTTAAAAGGCTGGTTTACCACAAATGCCTTCTCTTCTACATATGCCCTGAAACAGAATTATTTTGTAATGCTACATGACAGCATTTTTTGGAATGGTTGGGGTCAGATGACTCTCCATCAATCCTCTTTATATCAAGCCTTGCTTTGCATAGTGCTGCTGCTTGTGTGATGCTTTCTTCCTGTGGTCTGTCCTTTTTTCCCCACAGCCAGGATGCTTTCTGAAAGCAGACTCCTCTATCATGTGTATGTTTCTGACCCCTTCTTTTCCCTGGAGAAATAAGCTTATCAAATCTTTCCTTCTATATTATTTTTTAATCAAACAAAGAGAAGGCACAGCAGTAGCTGAAGCCATTATCACTAACTTTGTATCTTGCAGTACTGAGACATCTGGAAATTATCTTGGCTCCTACAGGCATGCCCAGCTGAGGGCCAGCACAGTTTATTACAGCTCTTATGTCCACTACCTTGTACTTGACAAAGAACCTGATAATCCACAGAGTGTTTGTGTCTCTTGTTGCCAGTAGGCCTGATGTGTGTGCCAGGCAACGGGGTAGGAACTGTTCTGAGCAGCAGAATTGAGTGCTGAAATGTGATGCAGAGCGGGAGAGACAGCACAGTTCCTGCAGGGAGGAATGAGGACTGGAATCTGCTGGAGCTCTCTGCAGGGGCCGGTGAGCGTGTGGGCAGGGGCGGCTGTACTGGTGCTGCTAATCACATTGCAAATGGCATTTGATGAGGGCCCTGCAAAGGTGTTCAGCAAAAATAAACCACCTACGTGGCTCTTTTCCTCTCCCCCTTGAGCAAACAGCAGCAGGAAGCTGGGAGGAGGTGGCTGGGATGGGTTGGTGGAGGTGGTCACTGGTGGAGCCAAAAACCAGGCCAGGCAAAACCAATACAGGGCAGCATGGCGAGGAGGAGAGAGGAGACTGAACCCCTAGAAGCAGCAGCAAAGGATTATTGAGGGTCCTTGTGCCAAGCAGTGAAGTGGTAAAACATCAAAAAAACTGCATGGAGATAAATCCAGGAGGAATTTGATGCTGAAGGAGCATCATAATTTTACACGTCTTTCTTTGGATTGTCACGGCACGTGAGTGAGCTCTGTGGAAAGGTCAGTGGTCAGAAACAGTAAACTGGACCCTAAAACTGGTAGGGAAGCAGAAACAAAGTAAAACTTAAATCATTCCCACCTGTTTCTGGAATGTGATGTGTGGTGCTAGTCCCATTCATAAATTAAAATAAAAAGTGTTTGAGCTGGAAAGGAAGAGTGAGGGGGTGCAGTGATGACCCAAGTTGTGAAAGGGTTTCTCTGAGGAAACTTGCTGGGCTCCTTGCATAAGAATAGGAGAGAATGGAGAGGGGTGTCACAATGAAGCAGGAGGAAGCCCTTTTTATGTTGTTCTGGTGCTCCTTGGTTTTCATGATGGGTGAACCTAGAGGAAATGACTCATCCTGCTCTAAGACTGTGGATTTGGCTTGTAAACCTGTTGAAGTGTCTTTCATTTAGGAAAGCCTGCAGCTGATTCAGTTGGACTGTGCAGAGGTATTTCAGGTGGGTTAAAGTCATTGCTGTGCCACAATGCCTGGTTTGCACCACTGAATGTAATTTCTCATGATTCAGTATGTGGTTTCAGGGGGACTGAATCTATTTGTTGCAAGTTTGGTCATTTGCACACCATAATTCTGGTAGTTAAAACAATCAATCTTAAGTCCCTTAAAATTAAACAATATATTTTGCTGCTTTTCTTTTGTTTCATTTTTTATTTCCTTGTTTTCTTTTGTTTGTTTCTGCCTACCCGCAGCTGTTTCTTTGGTTATGTGCTTGGAATGACCCTGAAATGATTTAACCTTTCAGGGACATTCGCTAGAAGACATTTGAATGCTGCCATGGGATTTGGGTGATTTGTGAAACCCTGATGAATAGGACATTTTAACTGATACCCATCTCTGGGCAGCAGTGTGTTCAGCACCTTGGAGGAGTAAAGGCACATGACAGAGGTGTGATCTGAATATGGGGCTTTCTTTCTGTTAGCTTTGCTCTTTTCTGTGCGGTACTGGGCAAATAATCATTTCTTTGGTGACATTTTGGGGATCTGGAAATGATCAAAAAGGGGAGAGAAATGGTTAAGCTTTAAGAACATTTCTCCTCTCAAATGAGGAAGAAAGAAAGAAACAAACTTAACTGTAAAAGATGAAACCTCCTAATCTCAGAAGAGAACTTGTTTGTTTGCTTTTTTCTTTCTGAATATTCTGTTACCTGCTCCTCTATTAGAGGGGAGGATTTGATTTCAGTCTGTGTTAAAACATTTGGCATCCGCAAGCTGGAATGCAGAGTGTTTGACTCCAAATGGTAATTGGTTCAGTTTCATCATGCTTGTACCATTCCCAGCTTTTGCTGAAACTTGGGATATTGTATCCTGGGACCCTCTGTGTTCTCTTGCATTTCAAAGCAAGGCAGACTCCTTTGAGATGGTGGTGTGACTGGGATGGAGCTTGCTCATGCATACACCTCTGAGGCACAGACCAGGAGGGCTGGGAGCCGTTAATGTGAGCTAGAACAGGCTCTTTCCACACCAGAATTCCACCCAGAAATTCCAGTGGCTGTGCTTGCTTGGCTGGTGGTATGTCTGAGTGCCCAGGTGAGACTGCAGTCCCTGACCTGGACCAGACCTCCATAATCACACTGGGAGGGCACTGGATTATGTGCATTTTCTCTTTGTTTCTGTATTTTTCTCCTGATCCATCTCCTCCCCTCCACTCAGTAATCTCCAGCCTTCCCAAACCCTTGCAGCTGTCTCCTGGATAGGGATGGGAGGATGCAGGGCTGTCCCATGTTGGAAGAGATGCCCTTTGGATTCACACTGGGTTGGGGAGGGGCTGGACAGGGCAGGGATGTTTTGTTTTCTCTTCCTGGGGACAGGGTGGGATGCAGGGGTGGCAGGAATGGCCTGGAGCACCCAGTCAGGTGAAGGTGGTGGGGACTGAAACACAGAGGCACTTTCACTCCATCCCAAGAGTTCTGTGGTTCACCTAAACATTTTGCCATTGCCAGCTCATCACAGCTCACTGCCAGAGACCTCGTAGAGTCTACAAAGAGATCTTTCTTCTAAGGTTCTTACATTTATAAAAGACTAAATGGTTTTTGATTCATTTTGATTTAAGGCTCCAATATTTGGAGTAGGGCAGCAGCTCCAGAAGCTGATGCTGGAACATAGTCCTACTTCTGTTTGTGGTTGTTTTTTTTTATTTCTCTTATCAAGATTGAGTTGAATTTTATCAACTCAGAAAAATGTACTTCCAAAGTTTTTCTTTATGCCTCACAATGATTGGAGAGGGGGTGAGGAGCTGTGGGTCCCTAGTAGTCACTGCTAGGAAAAGATAAGTCTTGTTGCTTTCTGCAGCATGGAAATGGTGAGGGGCACAGGCTGGCTCCTGGTGGGCTGAGTTCCTTCCTGCACTGGTGCAGGGCTGGGTTGTGTTTTCCCTGCCTTAAACCAGGGATTTGTGGCAAAGCTACAGCTGAGCTCTCACTGAAGAGCTCTCTGAGGCTTGTCAAAAATAGCTTTTTTTGATGTGGTTTTCTTTTTTTTTTGTGGTTGTTTTCTTTTTCTTTTTTTTCTTTTTTGTGAGCACACTGTTCCCATTTCATCTTTGCTGTTGCTGCTGTTCATTCTAGTTCCCTGGGCTTTTTGCTAATATGAAGATGTTAGTGTAGTGAGCAGTTAATTATCCCTGCTGTCTGGGTGGAGGAAGTGGAGGAGTGGTGGGGAATGGTTCAGTGCTGGTGTATTTCCTCAGTCAGCAATTCCCTTTCCTGGTCCCAGAACGCTTCTGTGCTCCACTTTGTATTTGCAAACCTCCATCTGGAGCACTGAGCAGCTGTCAGTGGAGCTCCTCATGCGAAAAGGAATTGAAGAACTAGCAAGACCACAAGAGCAGCTTTTGGAAGTGCATGGTTGGCTGGGCCCAGATGCCTGGCTAGGGGGGGAAGCCACAGAGATCCACCAAAACATCCATCAAAGGCAGCAGCGGGGGACATGGACAGGAGGAGGGCAGGGAGGGACAAGTCTGCTGGCTCTCATGTGCGGCTCTTAGTTAAATGTAGGATTAAATTTGCTGCTGGTGGAATTCCTGCGGCTCTAGCAGATTTAGGCCATTAGAAAACATGAAGCTGCTGTAAACAGAAGGAGCTAAACACTGATCTTTACATTTGCTCTTTGCTCTTGGCTTTCCTTGCATTGGTTTGTTCCTCACTCATCAATATTCCTAGCGGGTGAGCTGAGGCTGCTTGTTTGTGCTAAGTGCCTGTAGAGATCCAGGTGATTGTTGGGGAAGGCAGTGTGCTCTCTCTCAGGACGGAAGGAGAAAGGGAATCACCCCTGTGCACCTGGTTCTCCTTTTGACAGCAGGATCTAAGATCTGCTGTAGACCTGAAGTCCAGTTGGCCTGGTTTAGGGCTGGAGTGCATGTGAAAAGTTACTGTACACAAGCAGAGCTGGAAGATTGAAAGACTCTTGCTCGCTTCTGAGAACTCTGTGTAGGCTGGCCAGGCTTGAATAGTCAATGTTGAGCTTGCAGCATACAAAGGGTTGGAAAGATAAGTGTTTATTCTTCGTTTGCAGATGGAACTTTTTGTGCAGATTGCTGAAAGAGTGACGAGCTGTGTGAGACACAGAGGCACTCTGTGTACCAGTGGCTAAATCAGCAAACTGATTTCAAACACACAGAAAAACTGTAACTGGAAATAAATTACCTAGCCTGACATTTTTCATGGGGCTTATGTAGGCTAAAAGACTGCAGCTCCTTAGGGAGGAGGAGAACATGAAAAACTCAAGTGCTGTCTCCTGTTCTCTGTGCAGAACTCTGGGGTTTGAAGGAAGCGTGGGTGAAAGTTTTTCTTGCTTCCCAGAAGATGCTGCTTTCCCTTCCTTGCCAAAATGCAGAATGTTTGCTCAGGTGACAGGGATCAGTTAAAGTATAATAAATAACCAGAGTTAATATTTTACTTGCATTATTTACGAAGATGTTGGATACTGACCAAGGCAATGAAACATGTAATAAATACAGCTGGAGAATTATACTCCAGTAAATTTCAGATCAGCTTTATTTAATGATACAATATAAAAAAACCCCATTGCAATGAGAGAAGCCACTGTTTTGTAGCCACTGTAAATGTTTTAGTGCATTTTTAAGAAGTAAGTATAGCACTTAGGCTCTCACAGTTAAAGGACACAATAAAACAAGGATGAGTACTAGGAATGTCTGCAGGACTCAGATGCACAAGATATGGAAGCACAGGTCCCAGCACTGCTATTTTTTGAAAAGCTTCGAGGCTGATGGGTGGGATTTGAGGCCCCAGAAACCACAGAGTTGCTGGATTTTGTCTTGCAAGTGGTGAGCCACAACAGCACACATCCTGCACAAGGGCAGCACCTTGGGGTCACAGCTAATCCTGGCTGGCAGAGGCCGTGGTAAACCCCCAGCCAGAGGCTCATTTTAGACAGCTCCACTATTAGTGTGTTTTATTGCACTTTTCAGGTGGGTTCTGGGGACAGGAACTTCCAGGGGGTACCTGGCTGGCTTTGCAGCTCCAGGCACACTGTGGGGATGGGTTCCCCTCTGCCAGCAGGAGCTGGGGTCACCGAGTGCTTTGCAGCACTGCCTGGGTTGTTTTTGGGTTTTCGTTTTTGGTGAGTTGACAGAGGTGCTTTTAGAAGCATTCTTTGCATCCAGGCGTTCAAAGCTTAACTTTGTTTCCTTTGTTCTTGAAACCTTGGCCTTGTTCTCTCAGTTGCCTGCCTGAAATCAAGGGTACTTGATCATAAGAGAAGAAAGTATCCACCTTGTTTCTGTCTTTGTCCCTTGTGCTTGTGGAAGAGCTGACATAAAAGTACATCTGTAATTTAGTGTTGTCACATAGCTTCTCTCTAGCCAGAAATGCATCTAAATAAAGCCTTAGTACTCTTCTGAGCTCCAAACTCACCATTTTTCTTGATTGTACTGGCTCTCTCTAAGCCCTGAGAGCTGTTTGATTGTCTCCCTTTGCTGGCTGGCTGCAGGGCCTGGCCTTCAGCTGCTGTAGGAGTCACAGGGGCCATCCAGGCAGCCTCACATCCACCTACAGCTGCTCCTCTCCCTCAGCCTGGGAGATAATAGACCCTGCTGAATGCATTGTAAGAGCACTGCTTTAGAAAATTACTGCCCTGAACCTCTGGAAGTGTTTTCTGTAGCAAATCTCCATCTGGGAGCTACAGTTCCTTTTCCTCCTGCTGTAGCTGTGGGTAGGCTGTGTTGCTGGAATGACCTTTACTGCTCTGGATCCCAAAAGCTGGGACAGGAGCTGCAGGGCTGGCTGCTGGGGGAGGTTCTGTGGTGGTCATGCAAAGCCCCTGGAAGGGGCAAGGGAGTATTTTCTAACTGGGAACAAAACCAGTTTGGGGGTGAAAAAATTCCCTAAAAGTCATGGGGGTTTTGGGGGCTTTCCTTTTGTCTGTAATTCTTGGGTAAGAAAAACCCTTTTCTGAAAATTTGTATGCCTAGGTGGTAATACCTTCTTCTCATGTCTGTATTTTAGGAGTGGTTTGTATGAACATTGCTTTTGTTGACTGTCCATACAAGGACCTCATTGCTTGAATTTCAAGTTTCACATCCTGTTTTCTGGAAGCAGGATGATACAGACAAGTGCAGGGCACAAGCAGCACTCTTTCTGAAGTGGCTACTTTCATGTTGTGCAGTGATAAAAATATCCTAAAAGCAAAGTGGGACCCTCCAAGCCTCTGCAGGCCACTTGAATCTGAGATGATCTATCATCAGTGTTTGTCTCTGCTGCCCAAGATAAAAGTTTGGTAGAACAAATTGAAAAGTAAGTGAGCAATTTATTATCCAAAGCAATACTTGTCTGTTGCCTTCCTTTGTAATTTGTAGTTGTCAGGGTCTTTTTCAGAGTATCACTGCAGCCTTTTTGCAAGTGTCTAAATTACTTACACTGACATATTCTGGTTTTCATATCATATATGTTCAGTTTGTGCCTATTCCTACTTTAATTTCTGTGATCTTCTAATGGAATTCAAGGGTTTGGGAAAGGCTAGAGATAAAACTATAGTTAAAAAGAAACACATTTTAAAAGGCTGGATTGGTAGAATGGAATTTTTTTAATTACTGTAAAATGCTCAAGATTTCTAATTTGAAGAAGAAAATAGGGTTTTTTTTCTTATTTCCTGTGGAATGCATTCAGAATTGTGTGGCACATGGGCCTCTCACAAGTCTGGACTGTGTCCCCTTGCAGTTGCTGGTAAAGAGTCTGCAAGTTTGCTGATGCTGGTTGGAGCTGTCCCTCTTCTCAGGGCAGAGGCTGTCCTGAGTGGCAGGCGTGCACATCTTGGCAAGGAGCTGAGGGGGCTTAGGTGAGCTCCTGCCTCCAGAGCACAGGGATTCTGGTCAGTTTGGATGCTCTTGCTGAAGTTTTGTGTCTGCTCTCTTCGTGCTGTCATCCTCTTCAGGTGAGCAGAGGTGGTGCAGAAATTTCTTTGAAGACCATTTATTATTTTAAGACCTGTCCTTGTCTGGATCTGCAGAGTTGCTGAGGTAGTATAATTACAATTTTGACTCCTGGGTTTTTTTTCCCCTTTGATTTCAGTTGTTCTCCTCAAAAGTTAACCACTGAGAAGTAAAGTACATATGCCAAAAAATCAGAAACTAGAGTACAGAATATATTATGGAACAGAATCATGGAATCATAGAATTATTTAGATTGGAAAAAATCTGCCAAGATCATGGAGTCAAAGCCAGCACTGACAAATCCAACACTAAACTATGTCACTTACTGCCACATCTACATGTCTGTTTAAATTCCTTGGGGATGGTGACTCAGCCATTTCCCTGGGCAGCCTGTTCCAGCATTTGTCAACCTTTTTAGTGAAGAAATTTTTCCTGATATCCAACCTAGTCCTCCCCTGGCACAGCTTGAGGCCATTTTCTCTTGTCCTATTGCTTCTTCCCTGGGAGAAGAGGCTGATCCCCACCTGCTACCCCCTCCTTTTGGGGAGCTTTAGAGAGTGAGAAGGTCTCCCCTGAGCCAGGATACCTTTTCTAGCTCTGTGGAGGAGGGATGGGTGTGATGAGGCTTTCAGCTGAGGCTGGGCTGTGTGCCTCAGCTCTGGCCCTTAGGGATCCCTCCCAGGGCTCTCTGGAGGAGCTGCCTCTGCAGCTCCAGGGCAGGGGAGAGCTGGGGCAGCCCTGACCCCGAGCAGCTCTGCCACAAGGGCTCACTGCAGCTCTCACAGAGCTCAGCTGCTCTCAGGCCCCAGAGGATTCACCTCCCCTGGGCTCTGCCTGGGCTGTAGTTCTTTGCAGACTCAGCACACAGGCAGTGCTTTGAGCAGTTCTGTGCCTGTGTATTGATATTCAGGGGGGTATTTGTAATCTTCTGGTGAAGACCCTGAAAAATATTCATGTTGTTCTCTTTTCTTAATCCTGTATCCTTTTCCTTTACCTTAAGCTAAATTGACTTTTCTGATTCCAATTTAGAGACATGAGTCTTAAGTACAGAGCCATTGGATTATCTTAAAGAAAAACCAAAGTGAAAAGCTCCCAAAACAAGCCAAGAAAATATGTTATCCATTCTGACAAGATCAGGTCACTCCTTGTTATGAAATTATCTGAGTCAAATGATTTAATTAACATCTAGCTTCCCATTACTGTGCTTCCTCACCATCTTTCCTTTGGAGAGGACTGTGGGTGCTGATCTGAAGGCTTAGGAAGTGCTCTGCAGTATCTGATGTTTAATTGAAGCAGGGAGCAGCAGTGCCAGCTCTTCTCCTCAGATGCAGCTAAGGGTGTTCTGGGTATTAAAACTGTATTTTTAGTTATCAGATCTGTTCCTAGGTGAGATAGGTAACCAGCTTCTCCCTGGATTCCCTGTCAGTATGTTTTGGAATTACAATAGGTGCACCAGGAGCCAGCATTCTGATGGTGAATGTCTTGCTTCAAAATGTGTAAGATTCGAGATGCATAGATTCCACATTCCTCCCTAATTGCAGGAAATTGCAGATCCCAGCAAAATTTGGAATGCAGCTGCTTATATAATTACATCTTCTGTCAGTTGCTATAGCTCAGCTTTACAGCCCTTCTAAAATATCTTCATAGTTTATGGGACAAATAATGCCCCCGTTAATGTTACTTTGGGATCACCCCTTTCATTTATTCACCACCAGTTCCAAAGGACTGAGATTTTTCCTCATGCTGAACTAATAACAAGTGTTAAAATCAGTGATTATATTAAGGTGACATTTTGCTTTAGCTGCTGTAATTATTGTTAAGCCAAAAGACATAATTTCAGTTTCTTCCTGTTGCTGGAGTTAGGTTTAGTAAGAACTACCAATTCCTGTACCTCAGGGCAGTTTGATTTTGGTTACATGCAAACCTTTCCATTTTATGGCCTTTGGAAATAGAGGGTAATGGGTCATGGAAAAGTTGTTAGGTTATTGGCAACTAAGAGTTGCTATCTGCCACTGGTCATTAAAGGACAGATAAGTTGTAGATCACAATTCAGAGTTTAATGAAATGTGTTGGCACCACTTACACCACCATCACAGGTGGGAGATGGTTGAAAGGTTGGAAAGGATTAACGGAAGGGCAATAAAGGGATTAATTTGGCCTGGCTTTTTGAGAAGTGAGAAAAGTGTAATTTAACCAAGGCAAAGTTCTTAGCTGGACCATGTTCTGCAAATTGCTAGGCAGGAGTGGAATTTTGAGGGTGTTACATTTTGGATGAAAGATGGTATGAGCAGGCCCAGTGGCTGAGGTGGAGCTGGCTGGAAGGGGGTGTGTTTTGAACCATAGCTGCATTTCACTGCTGAGCTAATGCAGTGATAGGGTAGTATTTTAATCTGCTGGAGGCTGTGTTTAGAAACCCAAAACTGTATGTTCTAGTTTACCAAAATGTAGTAGAACTATGCAGAAATTACCAGGTGAGAGACTGTAGCCTGTGCTTTGTGATAGATTAGACTATTCAAACAGTTTATTATGACTTTAATCCTCCAATGCATGAAAACTGGCATTAAATGGGCTATTTCAAGTCTCTTTGTGTACAATCAATGCTCTCACGAGAAGAAAGAAGCCTCATTTAGGACAGTGTGGGAAGTCTTCAGCTATTAAAATAGAAAGTGATGGTTTCTAGCTTTTTAAACTGGTTAGTCTTGAGTGTGTAGAAATTGCAACAGAAAATTAAAACCCTTGAAAGCTGACAGCAGAGAAGCTTGATTCAACGAGACAAGGTTTATAGAGCTGCAGTACTAACTCTGTAACTTCCTTACAGGCTTGAAATTACATTTGGGCAAGTTACTATAAGACATGAATTTGAAATTAGGGTAAGGTGGTTTTTATTGTAGAACACCTGCTTACTCAGTGTTGTAGTGTTTCCAGAACAGCTGATTTCAGATATTGCTTTTGCTTTAACTTGTGGGCTTTTGTATATAAGCAGCAAATGCCTTTAGATTATTTTCTGAAGGTTGGGGCCCTGATTTTCCTTCTCAGCAAATGTCTGAACTTCATGGGCTCTGCAGGGTCCTGTCCCCCCTGCTCTATTATTTTTTCCAGCAGTAGGAGCTGCAGGATTTGATTTTCCATCAATTATACATTCACAGCACCCCTTGAAATAGTGCCTTTCTCTGCTCCTCTGAGCCTGAATGGGTCACTGTCTACAGCTAAGGAAGGAAAGCATTTGTCATACCCTCAGCCATCATTGTTTAAAAAAAAAAAAAAAGAAAGCAAACATTTTTGTTAAAAGAAAGTGGTGCCCCAGCCAAATTATTGTTTATTGTTAAAGAAGGCTAAAGCCCTCACCCTATTTATGTGTGAAAAAAGCTTTGTTTTTATGGCTTTGGGGTCACACAGGCCTCTTGGGTTATTGATTTTTGTTCTGCACATAGAGAAGCAGTGCTGGCATGTTCAGTTCCTGCTATCTCTGATGATATTTGAGACAAACTCTGCTTGGGCATCCTCTTTGGGTGCTGCTTTTCATGGTTGCTCCGTGTGCAGCAAGGTACAGAATGCATGTTGAACAGTGAGGAAATCCTTGTACAGGAACACAAAGGGCTTATGGATGGGAATTGTGGGATCCCTCTGGCTGTTTTGGCTATATTCTACTTTCTTTTCATATTTACAGTATTTCTCCTGTACTTAGAGGGGACTCTGCTCTTCCCCCTACTAGGTTATTGATACTTCTGCTTATTATTTCCTTTTGCTCATTTCTTTTGTACTTGGTGCTGTTTTTTAGGTGCTTACAAGGAAGACTTTCTTAAAAGTAGTCTGCAAATCCTCGTTTATCCCTTTTTCTGTATCCCAGATAGACTGTCAGCTGGGATTGCAGCTCTGCAAGGCATTTCTTGGGGGGTGGTAGTGAAAAAACCACTAAACTGTAAGGCAGCACAAGGTATAAATAATGACCCTTTATAAAGTGCTTGTATCAATTAAAGACAAGTGCTTGTAAGGTTCAGCCCCTGGACTGATTTGGACTCCACTCAGGAAAGGGAGAGCTCCTAAAGCAGTGTTAATTTGCCATTCCTGGTTTCCAGTGGCCAGCTGTCAGGATTTTTGCTCCATCCCAGCAATATCTCTGAGCTTATCCTGCTTTCATTCCTCACTTACAGATCTTTATCTAAAATTCATTCTTGTCTCTTGGATTAGAGTCTGCTGAGTTTGCACAGAGGCTCAGAGCCCTGGGCAGCTCCTCCAGGCTGGTGAACCCATTGCTGGAGATGTTGTGATGTGCTGGGGAGCTGTTTGGAGCCAGGCTGGAGAGCGCACTGGCTGGCCTGGCTGACTCCTCTGTTCCTGCAGTGTGACCCTTCATTAATCTTACATTGCCAAGCATGTAATATTTCACTTCATCTTTTTCAACTCCCAGGCACAGGGGCCTTCTTAGGCACGATGGGTTTAAAATCAAACTCGAAAATGAGCAGCCTTTAGGAGTGCAGAATTCTGCAAGTCAGATGATGTTTGGTGTTTTCAGAGTTTATGAATGTGTTGGGTTATTATGCCCTGATGGCACAGGAACATGGCTTGGTGGCTTGGATATTGTGTCTGTTTATATTTCCTAATTTCCTTTCGCTTCCCAACCCCAAAAGACAAGATCTGAGATTTTTCTGTTTGTTATTGTGTCTGGGAGCACAAAGGAGGCCCATTGTGTTTTCTGGCAAAGGCAGTCATCACAGTTTGTAGTATCTGTACAGCTTGGCAAGCTTAATTTGTATTTTGTCCTCCATGCATATGGGGTCTTCTCCCTTTTCATAAGGGAGGTATGAGAGGAGGAGTGGACAGATAGGACTGAAGATAGAAAATGTGCCATTCCTAGGCTTGTGCAGTGTGTTTTTTCTGAACAATATGGTTCTAGCTGTTTCTGCAAAACTCCTAGAATAATATGAAGAGATTGTGATTTGAAAGTAATGACATGATTCTGGTCTTTATCATCCACTTCAAAAGAAATTCCAGCCATTTATTTGCTATTCCTTCTTTGAAGCTGCAATACAATTTCCAATAGGAAATGCTCCTATGATCCCCCCTCCTCTTCCTGGAAGTAGATGTTTGGACCTTTCCTTGCTGCTGCTTTTTAAACCTTCATCCTTCCTTCAAGGATGCAACTGCGAGGCTTTCAGGTTGCCATGTGAAGTTTCAACAAGCTGAAATGTTGACTTCCAGCATTTGGGAGATTGTCACTTCAGCTAGGCCATTACTGGGAATGATTTCAGTGACATGATGTGTTTATCTAGATCTCTCAGCATCTCTTTGGGATGTCTTGCGTGTTGGTTACATTCTCTCTGAATAAATTCACATTCAGCTTGCTTTTCAGCAGAAAATG
This sequence comes from Passer montanus, assembly GCF_014805655.1. Classification (NCBI taxonomy): domain Eukaryota; kingdom Metazoa; phylum Chordata; class Aves; order Passeriformes; family Passeridae; genus Passer; species Passer montanus. Next base: position 646,849 of record NW_024359944.1, on the reverse strand, counting down.
AAATAATTTGTGTGTAATTTTTATTGCATTTTTTTATTAGTGAGTTATTAAAAATGGGAGAGAGATCAGCCTCTCTGGAGTGATTCCAGACCCTATGGAATGAAACCCAGAGCTCTGGGAAGCTCATTCCCAGAAAGGTGCAGGCAAGTGTGAGGGAGCTGAGGGCTGGAAGGTCTCCTTTTGAGGAGGGATCCAGTGAGCTGAGTGTGTGGGGCATCCAAGCAGGTGATGGAAGCAGAGCTTCACTAGCAGGAAGACTGGGGCTGTCCACAAGGCAGATTGACACGTGGTGAGGGGAGGTGAATGTGGGTAACTCCCTTCTGGCCTCAAAGCTGTGGAACATGCAGAGAAACTGGAAGGCAGCTTACTCAAAATATGCAATGTTGCCTTTGCCATGATTTGCCCACTGAAGTAATTTTTACAAGATTTATTCAAAGCCAGAGGATTCCCAGGTCTGAAAATAGGTGAGACAGTACTGGCTGTTCTTTTCATTCAGCCAGCTTTCTTTGGGTAGGAGACATTTCAGAGAAGGTTGTGCTGAGGAGGTGCTGGAGGAGTTAATAATGTGTGTAGGTGCTTGCAGGCTCAAAGCCTCTTCTGTGCATTGGTGCAAGAGTTAATCCACCACGGTGGATTAACCAAGCTGCCTGCTCAGCCTGGTGTTTGGATGTGCCTCCCCTTTGGATACTCCCCTTTCCAGCCCTGGGCTCATCCTTTTCTGCTTTGGCTTGGCCATTTTCCTCAATCAGATGCCAGCCTAAATGGTTTGTGAAGGCAGCATCCCAGTGATGTCCTCGGGGAGGTGGTCAATCCTTTCCATACCTGCTGGATGTCCTGCCTGGCTTGCTTCCACCATGCCACCCCCTGTCTGCCCACCCTGCAGCCAGTGTTGAAGAGGTCTGTTTCATTGCAGTGCTTATTCCTGTGCACGTTCCTGCTTGTGGATGTGCCAGCAGGATCTGTGCCTGTGCACACTGCAGCCCTTTGCACTGTGCCAGCTCTGGGGAGTACAGCCCAGGCTGGCTGCCACTTTGGTCCCTTCTCAGTCTGGTCCCAGATGCAATACTGCTCCCTGCAACTTCACTGCTTTGTTGGCTTCTGCTTAGAATATCTAAGTTATTACAGTTTTCCTGATAGCTTTTTAGTTCCTAATGCCTTTTGAAGACTGGAGGTGTCTAAAGGAAAACATCAGGGCACACTCAGGGCAGTTTGGCCACTGTCCTGTCCCAAAGAGCAGCCTTGAAATGAAGAGCTGGGAAGGGAGAAGCCAACCCACTGTAGAGCAGGATATGTGTCAGTTTGAAGATGCTGATTCTTCATCAGCTCTGTGTTTGGAGTGGAATTTCTCAAAGTGCACCGGGTCCCTTTGGGATAAGGATGGTTCTGTACCAGTGGAAAAGATGATTATCATGTTGTTGTATTTATTTGGAGAGGATGTGCAGCAGTTTTCAGACAGCACCACACACCTAATTGGGAATTCAAACTCCAGCTGGTAGATTGAGGCTGAAAGGCAGAGCTGTGGGATGGAAACGGGCAGGCACAAAATGCTGAGGCTCCTAATCTTTTACAATATGTTTGTTTAATACAAAGTGGTCTATTGAGATTGTTTTGCAGAGTAGAATAATCATTGTGTGCTGACTAATGGGAGACAGCAAGCTGTTAAAGAGCATCAATTAACCATACAGGAGGAGATTATTGAGTCTTTTCACAAGCATTCAGGATGTGAAGAGTGAAGGATATTGCTTGAAGGTAACCCTCGGAGATTTTTAGCAGTTAAAATCTATAAACTGCAACAAGAGTATCTGTGGCCATACATATGTTTGCAGAGCCTTCCAAGAACAGAACTGGAGTTAGCTTTCCAGTTCCAGATTGTGCTGATAGGAAATAAATAATGCTTTGCTGAACTTGTTATCTTATTTAGTATTGATAATTTAAAAAACTTGCCCTCTTTAGTTGATCTAATGTTAACTCAGGAAACACTGGTCTTCTTTATAGAAGCTAGCATGTGCAGCATCCTTCTGATGCTTGGGTGTGGGTTCTGTTACACTTCTGTTTCCCTGGCTCTGGGGCTGTGGTCCTTGTCCTTGCAGCTGCTCCTGCTTCCCTGTAGTAATTCCTGTCCCTGCTGTTGCTGTGGGTCAGAGCTTGATGCACTCAGTGCTGAGAGGAGCATGCTGCTCCTCCATCATGTGCCTGGCTTAATGGATAATAAAATTCTCCCGTTTTGACTGGTGGAGAGTATGAAAACCTATGTTTCATTAAGAATGCTTTTATACAGTCTTACTGTGTTTCTGCTGGAGTTTAATGTGAAAAATAAATAACATCTTGTGGGCTCTGTTTGCTGAGTGATGTTGTTGTTTGTAACTGATGGGAAATTTTTCCCATCCTGGATTCCAGTGTTAAATCCACTTTGTGCAAACATCATTTTCCATTTATTCATTGGCTGTGGGGAGACCAGATAACACTGAATTTATTTTTTTCAGTTTTATTCCTTCTGAAGTGGTTTTAGAGGATTGCACCTCAGTTATTCTTACAGCCAACAGCAAGAGATGTCCCTGGGATTCCTTGGGGATTAAGATAAAGAGGGACCCCTGGTTCTTGGACAAGGACAAAGATAGACTTCTCTCAGCTTCAATTCTCTGTTCAAATGCCTTAATCAACAGAGGTCTCCTTTAACAGATGGTTCTGCATCGATAAAGCCTTTAATGTGTTAGTAAAAATTCTGAGAAATTTACTCCTTTTCTGATTTGATTGATTTTCTTAATCTTCTTTAAGCCAAGGCTGAGGGGTGAGAATAACTCATCAGAAGACTATGGAAAGGATTAATTACTTGGCTGCAAAACTCCTGGAGATACTCTGAAGGAAGATGGGATGGGTGAGCGAGGCCCTGGTGAAGTTGGTGTCAGTGGAGGGATTTAGCTGTGACTGCAGCTGTGACACCTGCAGTGCTTCACTGTCAGGGAGTGCAGACTGATCCCCTGCATGCCATACCCTTCCGAACTTGTTTCAGTAATAAAACCTTCCCCCCTGATCTGGGGGATGAAAATCCTTTTCTTCTCACAGACGGCAGCTGCTCTGACCCTGAGCAGCTGTAGCTGCACAGGGGGAAATGCTGCAGGTGCTTCACTACCTTAGGACTCTTGTCCTTGCAGCTGGGGCTGCTTTGAGCTCTGCCCGATCTCTGGTGCTTCAGAGAGCTGCCAAAATATCCCTGACGTTACAGGGAACTTGTCAAAGCTGTGATGTCTGAGGCACCGATATCTTAATGCAGATCTGCAGATTTAACACCCCAAGGAGTTGTTCACGGGCAGGAAGGGGGGGCTTGCAGAGCAGTTTCAAGGCTGGAAGGGCTATCATTAGCACTGAGCCTGACCTGAGCTGAGCTTTGGCCAAAGGATTCATCCCTGGAGCTGCATTGAAGCATTTCATGGTTCATTATCCTCACAGTAGGAAACAGTATCTTACTCTGAAGCTGAATATCTTAACTCGAATTTTGATCTTCTTATGGCTTTGTCAGCAAAGTCTGATCTTTACCACCTTTTCCCCCACTTCCTTTTAGGAAATAAAACAAACTGCGTGTCTGTCTCCATGAATGGAATATTTTGAACTCTCTAAGTTTCATATTCTAAGGTTTGTTTTCTGGGCTGTGGGTCACTGGATGCCCTGCCTGTGACTCCTGCTCTCTGTTTCCCTGTGGTTTTTTGAGGCACAAACTCCAGAACTGCGCAAAAGTCTCAGGAGAGCTCTGGGATTTGTGCAGCTTGCAGAGGCAGCATTGCTTTTGGGAAACTTTGTTGCTTTTTGACTGAGTTGATTTGGCAGCTTTTTGCCATAGCAGAAACAGAAAATCCCATTGGGCCAAGAGCCATTTCCCTGAAGGCCTTAGCAGGGTGCCTCCTTTACAGATGTTTCCCCACTGACAAGTGCATTTTGAGATGAGTCACTGAATTCATATTTAATCCACGAGGAAAATTGGCAAGGCAATTACCATCTTGCAAGTTCTTCAAATCAAATTGTTGGAGAACATGAAATCAAATGCTTTGGAAAAATCCCAGTATATACAATTGCTTTTATAATCCAGACTGTGATGCTGTCACAAAAAAAGCTTTTATTTTATTGGGGCTTGTCTTCAGTGAAAGTGTGCTGCCTGGTACTCATTTTGGTCTGGGCCTCTGCTTTGGCTCTGCTCCATTATTCTCCTTTTCCTAATTGTTAGCCCATAATGAGAACTGAGAATTAAGGAATTGCTTGCTTACAGTTGTCACCCCTACTTTTCGGCATTGCCGAGTGCAGGAAACATTTGCAAACTGAAATAATGCTGTTGTTCACGAGGCAATTAATCTGTTATGACAACCTGGTGGCTCAAAGCACAGCAGGGACACAGGTGACTGCTGGGTCTCCCTTTTTGCTGCGTGTGTTTTGCTCTGAAGCCACCCACCCACCTCTCCAGTGAGAGGGCAGAGACCTTGTATGTAACTCATCCCTGGAAGGGCTGCTGGACTGGGAATCTGCAAACAAGTGACTCCAGGCAGCTGTCTGGTGCTGAGGCTGCTGCCTGGCTGAAAGCACACCTTAGCTTGATTCAGTTTGCTCTGCCACATGCTTTGGTTTGCACTCACAGCTGGCTCCTCTTTTTGTTGCGTCCTAGCCCAAACATGACATTTTGTGTTGTTTCTGGGGGGAGGATTTATTTCAGAAAAATGTACCCTACTTTTCCCTTCCTGTTCTTTTTCTTCCCTCTACAGGTGGCAACAAGAGAAGAACTACAGAAGGACAGTTTCTCTGCCACTGCTAGAAAGATACAGGGAAGCGTTGGACTAAAACTGAGAGATCTCACATCCCTCTGTGCTCCACAGAAAAACAGAATGCACGGTTTGTGCAGGCTGGTGCTGAGGAGCAAACACCCTGCCAGCACAACGGGCTGTGGTCAGCGTGTGTCCAGGGAGGCTGTTGCAGCTGCCAGTGCTGCAGAGGTGATCAGAGAGCTGCAGGTGAGAGAGGCCAGCCTGCAGAGAGAGCTGCAGCAGCTGCGGCAGCAGTGCAGGCACAGGCTGGCTGGAATTGCAGAAGGCTGGGAGGGAGTGATTTGTATCTCGCCTTGAAGAGAGAGACCTGGGCTGGGAGAAGCAAAGGAATCGAGTGGCTTGGTCACATTGTGCAGCCTGGCACGGGGGAGTGTGAGCTGAGGAACCAAATGTAATTTCTAATTCTACAGCCTGGGAATCGTAACTTGTTACTGTTTTGAGAGTTGTACTGGGGCCACAACCTCACCGCTCTCTCTGCAGCCCCTTTATTGCTAACCCTGCCAATTAAATTCTGCATTAGGCCTTGGTGGGAGTGTGCATAAATCTCCCTTTTATCTTCTGGATTTCTAGTTCTTCTGCCAAGCCCTGGGCTCTTTTACAGTGCTCGGCTGCGAGGCACGCTGTACATCGAGGCTGTGCATTGAAGTACTAATTGCATTCAATATTTTCCAGCAATTGGAAGAGTTCATTAGTCAGAAAAATCCACCTATTGGAGAACATGAAAAATACCAAGGCTTAGAGAGATTGGAAATATTCAAGAGTGTGTTGTTTTAATTCAGCTGCTCGGAGTATTTGTGGTAGCTATAATGTAGTCACAATAAAGAAAAACAAATGCCTAATAATAAATAAAGCACTGCACTGATTTCATTTACTGGTGTGATGCACTTGAAGTAATTGGGTTCTCAAAGAGAACTAGAAACCCATTCCATCAGGTTATGAGTCAGTGAGATGGATAGCTTATGGACCTGCTATAGGAAGTTTCTGTGATACAGAAATACAACCCTAACTTCCAAATTTGAGGAGTCTCCAAGCTCTGTCTCTGAAGGCTTCTTCCTTTGGAACAGTGAAATGCTCTTCCTTTGGCCTTAATTTCCTACCCTTTTCTGGTTTGCTTTTACCAAGGAATATTTTTATGTTCTAGTTGTACACTTTGAGGAATAAATAATATTTAAAGAAGCCTGTCTGCTTTTCATTTGTGAATTGCTGTGAGCAGTGGGATTTCTTTTGTCTGGGGAAGCAGCCCTTGGGAGCAGGGTGTTTGTGTGTGTTGTGCAAGGCTGTCAGTCACAACCAGTGTTCCTGCTGGCAGCTGGCACTGGGAGTGACACCCAGTCCTGGAGCAGAAAACCCTGTGGGACTGGCAAGATCCATGTCTGGGGCAGGTGGGCCCAGGCTGCTGCTCCTGAAGAATCTCTATGGCTTTGAAAAGCCAATCCACACCACTCTGCTTTCCAAACCATCTCTGTAGGTGCAGGTTACCTGTTTCAGGCTGATACAACTTTGGGCAGGTGTTTGCTCCAGGACTGCTGACATTTAATGCACAAGACGACTCATTCAGACAGATTTCACAGAAAATTATTCATGAATGGGAGTGAAGCAGTATATCCCAGAACTAACAGGAGTGGCAGCACCAGTGTCTCTCTCTTTGAGTATTTTATATCCTCCTTTAGCTTTTATACAAGGGAATTTTCATACTGCATCACATTTAGGTTTAAAATGTTGCCCTCAAAAGATTTTTTCTTCTCCTGGGATATTCGGCAGAGTAGAGTGGGCAAATATTCCTGAGCATGGCAAGAGCCCTCAGATTCAAGTGCAGGTCCAGCTCATGGCCTGCTGTGGCTTCTCAGGGCTGGCTCAGTGCTGGATGCCAGAATTTATTATCCTGCTGTGCACGGAACCTGCCAGCAGTCACTTGGGGATGCCTGGTTTCCTGGGATCCTTTGTCACCACACACACTGAGTGTCCTGTGCTCAGTGTCCAGCCAAGGGCCCCCTTCAGCAGAGACTGCAGCTGGCAGCACCTTGCCCCTGCTTGAGCCTGAAGAAGTGGTTTTTTCTCAGGGCAAGAGTGGCAGTGCTCAGCGTGTCTGTACAACGTGTGACGTGCAGAAGTGCCCACAGTGACTGGCAGAAACCTGCATGGCACAAGCCACTGAGCTGGAGTGGCCACAGGAGCTGTCGGGAGGCTGGAGCTGCCTGTCCTGGAGTGTCCATCTAGAGGGGCTGCAGCTGAGGCAGCTGAAGGGTTCACCTTTCCACCTGGGTGCTGTGCTGGGCTGGTGCTGAGAGCCTGGGCGGTCTTGTTTGGGTCTTCTGGCACCCATTCTGCACTGCCTCTTGGTTCAGGTTCCAATTAGCTTAAACCAGAGCAGCTACTCTGCAGGCCCTGCTGAAGGTCAGCAGTCTCTTCTGAGCTGGCAGTGATTTCAAATAAAATATTGCAGCCTCCTCTTTCCTCTGCCTCTCTTCTCAGCACAGAGTGCACAAGGTGCTATAAGGGCTTAGTGCTCTCCCACATAGTTTTGGAGGATCATTTTTCCTTTTAAAAATCACAGCACCTCCCCAGGAGCTGGACACACAGGGGGTGAGCTCTGGTCATGCCCTGGTCACTGGTCACAATTTCTGAGGCATGTCAATGCATCTGGAATAGAGCTCTCCAGTCCTCATGAGCTTGGTGAGCCATCAGCTGTCTCTCCAGTACTGCTGGGAGCTGATGAGTGATAAACACCACTTAAAAGCCTAAGAAAACATCCCTGGATTAACACCAGCTGCAGTGAGGGCAGGAAAGTGAACAGAGTGACCGCAGTTACACTAAATACCACTAAATGTGGTATAACCTAGGAGCAAATAGGTGTTTGTCACCTCACACAGTTACCATGGCATTTGTGGTGGTTTCCTTTCAGTCACTGGGGCCTGGCCCCGAGTCAGCAGCTGAGGATGCTGCAGCAGGGGCAATGGCTGCCCTGGGAGGGCACGACAGCCTGCACCCACGTGCCTGGCTGGTCTGTGGCTGGTGCTGTGACAGGAGGGGACGGTGACTCGAGTGGTTCATGCCATCCATGGGCTCCTGCATGCTTCTGAAATGTTAAGCATTACTCCACAGAAATTGTAGAGTGTTGTAAACAACCCCCTACAGGCTGCAAACAAAGCCAGGAGCTGTTAGGAGGTTTGCCCTTTGCCATACCACCATGCTGGTTGTACATTTCCTGGGAAAGCAGGAATCTGCCCTGACATTGTTGATGGAGCTGAGCAGAGGAGAGTAGGTGGGTGTGGGCTGGGGAAGCTGTGTGAGTGTCTCACTGTGTGCAGGTGGTTGTTGGACTCAGGTGGTGGGGGAAGCTGGTGGTGATGCTGTCCAAACATTTGGGGTGGGTTTGCTCTGCTTTCTGCTTTGTTTGAAGCAGTGCTCCTTGGAGGTGAATCCTGAAGGGTGTAGTTTGGGTTTGGATCCAGCTGGGAGCTAAGTGATGCTGGGAAAGAGAGGAGCCTGTGCTGGAAAAGCAGGAGACCAGGTTTAAACCAGCACCTGGCAGAGATGCTGCGTGTGCTCGTCAGGTGCCCCTGGCGAGGATCAGGCAGAGGAGAGCTGTCCCAGATGTTCAGCTGGTGACAGCCTGTCCACTGGAGCCCCCATCAGAGCTGACCCTCCTCAAGGGGCTGGGAGCGCCTGGCCTTTGCTCCATGCTCTGCTGATGCTTCTGCAGACAGGCTGAGATGCTGCTGCAGTGTTTAAACCACCCTGCTGATGGACTGTTTTCCAGCAGAGCCTTAAAGTTTCCACAGGACTTGTGCAGCTCTGGTGGGCAGCACAGAGGTGTTTGTAGGAGAGCACCATTTAACCCATTGCTCTGATGTAACTGCGGCTTGCTTTCCAAGCATCTCACTAGGAAAACAGAATTGGCCATAAATACTTAATTGGCTGATAACTGGCTCACGCTGTGCAGCTGGAAATGTTCCTCCCCAGATAGCTGAGCGTGGTGTAGCTGGCAGTCCAAACAGGAGGCTCTGTCCCTCTGCACAAGGCGAGCGCGGCACCCGCGGTCCCCGCTCCCCACAGCTGAGCCTGCTGGTAAATAAGGGCTGCAACCTGTGCTTAAAATAAGAGCTGCTGTGAACAGTGATTTCCAGCCTGGAGTGTTTTGGGTTCCCTGTGGGATTCCTCCTCCAGCCCCTGCTGGAGGATGAGCTGCTGGCACTTGGTGTGAGCGTGTGTGGCAGCTCCGTGGGTGTTAACACATGCCTGGTGGTTCTGCTCCCTCTCCTCTGACCTCAGCCTCTTCCAGCGAGAGCCTCGGGTCTTTCACCCTCACGCTTCGCCTCCTGGAGCCAACAGCTCGTGTGGAGCAGTCTGGCAGGGCTGCTGCTCCTCAGCAGGGATCACAGTGTCTCACCTCCAGGCTGGGAAGATCCTTGTCCTTGCAGCCCCTCCACATCTAGCCATGGCCAGAGCCCTGTTCCTATCCCTAAAGTGTTCCCCTGCTGCTCTGAAATGGGAGGCAGGGAAAACAAAGGTGTGCATCCTCATGCGAGCATCCAGTCTCCCATGAAAGCTCCTGGCCCAGGCTGGGATGTCTGGCCTGGCCTCAGCTTCTGTCTCCAATGGGATTTGTGCTTACAAATGGCGTAAATTTGTGCTTAAAAATGGCTCTGCCGGTCACACCATCATCCCCCAGCCACGAGGTGACCGTGTCCCACTCAGCCAAGGAGCTGTCACCTTCACTGGCAGCAGGTACCTGCACTGTCAACTGTGCCAGCTAATTTCCAAGTGTGAATGCTGCTCCTGCTGGTTTGCTTCCTTCTGAAGGGCTGGGGAGCCCTTTACTCACCCAGAAATAGCCCTCCTGGAGGGCCAGCTAGACACTGAACCTGAAGAAAGGGACTGCAGGCAGCTGGGGGAGCCACCCCCTGGGTTCCCTGGGCACTGGGAGGGTCAGCAGGAGGAGGGGACAGGCATGACCCAGCAGCCTGGGCTGGGGAGGCAGTGGGGCTGGGAGGAAGCTGAGCTCTCTTGGAGGCTCCTGCTTTCATTCAGCATCAAGTACAGCTAAGGAATATTTGAGCATGGCTGCCTGCACCAGAGAGCAGCAAACCAGGGATTTACTGGGGTAGAGTGAGAGCGGGCTCTCAGGCCCTGCTAATGCTCTTCTTCTCCCATCTGACCTTATTAAATCAGCCTGGTTGTTTCACAGGCTTTGCCTTGCAGCAGCCCCCCGCTGCTCTGGAGGGAGCAGAGCTGCGAATCCCCTGGACAGAGCACATGGCTCAGTGGAGCAGGGCAGGGAGTGGGCTGTGGGGCATGAGCAGGGCTGTGCCAGCCCTGGGGCTCGTCCTGCAGGAGCCACCAACACCCTTTATGTTACAAATACAAATCCAAGGCAAAAAGCTGGTATTTTCTGACATTCCAGCTCCTCAGCTGGTAAAATCTCCAGCACTTGGCGGGGCTAGGTAGAGGACTTTGCTTAATCCTACCAGCCTCTTGTCCTCCACGTGGCACTTGCAGCTTTCCTGGGCCATGAGCCAAGGGGTGCCAGGGCTGTGCTGACAGGAGGACACAGGGCATGAGAGATCTGGCTCTGGAAGGGCAGGGGGCAGAGGTTTTCTCAGGGAACTGTCCCATGAAGGCTCCCTGTTGGGCCAGGCTGGCCTGGAGTGTGGTGTGGGAGCTGCTGTGTCCCAGCCCCGAGGCTCCTGCTGCTGTGGCCCCGGTGGCAGGGAGGGATGGAAGGCAGGTGGAAGCCCGTGTGTTTTCTGTAAGACAGAACTTTGCTCTTGCCCTGTCCCTCACAGCCTCAGGCCCTGGAGTGGCTTGGCTTTTCCAGGCTGCACCATCAATGACATGGCAAGCCATTCCTGCCAGGGGCTCAGCAGGGAGGGGGAAGAAGCCTTGGACAGAGCACGGGCTCTGAAGCACAGCTCATCCTTGGTGGCACAAGCTGGCCTGTGACTCCTGGAGCAGGAGGAGCCCCTGACCCAGGGGATGAGCCTTGGCTTGTGTGAGGTGTGGGAGAGCCACAAGCCTGAGGAGGTTCACTCTGGAAGCTTTGCAGCCCTGAGGTGTGATATTAATTCATCAGTGTCCTCTAAGGAAAGGAGCTTTCTAATTAATTTTTATAGAAGTATCTTTCTTGTTTACACTGATTAATATTAAAAATGCTAATATGTATTTTTTAATGCTAACCACTGGCAAGGAGACCACGCTATCACCCTTGATTAATGCCAGCTTTCATGGTGTTGACACAGTGCCTTCTCGCTTCCCAAACCTCTTTTAAAAATGAAAATACACTGTAAAGCCCGCAGTGAGGGGTCCAGGCTGCCTGGGGGCTGGGGCAGATGTCCTGGCCAAGGCTGTGTGCCTGTCTTCCTGCCTGCTGGGTGCCACCACAGGGGACAGGGCAGCGTGCCCAGCCTGTGTGTGCATGCTGCTGTCTCCTATTAAACCCTGCTTCCCTGCAGTTTCAGGGCATGCATTTATTTCAGGCTTGTAGAGGTTTCCATTTGTATTCCACCATTTCTGTTGCTACCCTCTCGAGGCCAAGGCCAGCAACCAAAGGCGTCATAACAATAAAACTCAGCTGCAAGTTATTTGCTTGGCATCATTGCATCTGCCAAACAGCAATATTAATTTTGTCTCTCAATGAAGGAAATATTCTTCTGATTAGCCACGGGGGCAGCATTTGTTCTAGAAATCAGCCTTTAATAGGCCCTTATATCATGCTGTAATTCAGATTGCTAAGCCAAGAAGAGCTTTTCACTGACACGCTTGGGGTCCCCCGCTGGGCTGGGCACAGGATGAGCACAGACCGCTGTCCTGGTGGGAAGGAAAACACCATGGTTTGGACTGGAAGTGCTGTGGGGAAAGGGGGGCTGCAGGACAGGGAGGGCAGTGGGGAGGGACAGTGTCACCCCAAGGTGCCATCCCTGTGGGGACAGCCAGCTGGGGATGCTGCCCTGCTGCTCCCCTGGGCCCTGAGATGGGGACAGGGACAGGCTCCCCGGGCTGGGAAGCTTCCCAGGGAGGAGTTCCCAGCACCAAGGGGGTTGGAGAACACACTTTGTGCAGGAGCACACTGCTGTCCCCCAGCCAGGGCCGTGCTGCAGGGCAGGGGTAGGGGTGGCAGTGATTGATGCTCCCACAGCAGGGATTCCTCCCTTGCCTGTGCTCATTTTCTGTGGAGATGATGGTGCTTTTTAAAAACAGCTCCCTCCCATCCCCTTCAGGAGAGAACCCGGCAGAGGTTTCCTGGTCAGGCCCTGGCAGTGCCTAACGCAGTCAAGCTGTGAGTGTTTAATGTGGGCATTAAACATTGAACCTGCCCTGAGGAGCTTCTGGGGGCATTCCCCTGTGCCAGCTGCAGCCCAGCCCTGCTGCCCAGCACTGCAGCCCAGCCCTGCAGCCCAGCACTGCTGCCCAGCACTGCAGCCCAGCCCTGCAGCCCAGCCCTGCTGCCCAGCACTGCTGCCCAGCACTGCAGCCCAGCACTGCTGCCCACATGCTGTGCTGCTCACACGAGACCTGAGTGCAGCTGCACTGGGCCCTGGCTTCTCTGCAGGGCCAGCCCTGCTGGGTCTGGGGCCCTGCAGCTCCCTGCCCACCAGCAGTGCTCTGTGTTTTCCCTCTCTCAGCACTGTTTTCTCAAGCACAGGAATGTGGCACCAGGCTCCGAGCTCTGTTTTTCTGCCAGGGACCCTACAGAGCACAGCAGTGCCTGTGGCAGCCCGGGGGTGGGCACAGGTGGGAGCAGCTTCCAGCCCCTGGCTGCTCAGGGGGAGGCAAATGCCCCGGGCAATGCTGAGGGAGCAGATGGCATTGGATTTCTAAGAGTGCTTTTTAAAGTTTGGGGGTTTTTTCCCATCAATTGCTCAGAAATTATCTTGAAAAAGTGGGTTAGGACAGAGCAAGGAACAGGGATTTTGCTGTTTTGGCTGCAGGGAGTCTGTGTGCTAATAAATTATCAAAGGACCTGTGTCCCCCTAAGAGTGCTGCTGTAAGAGTGCCACTCACCCCTTCCATTGCCACCTCTGGCTGTGGGGACAGGGCTTGGGGACCCATCTCAGGGGCAGCCCCAGCCAGGAAAAGCGAGGGGGTGTCACCAGGCTGTGCCTCCTGTCCCCTCCCAGTTCCTGGGGATGGGAGCCGAGGTGTGCTGCTGGGCAGGGTGGCACAGGGTGCTCCAGGCTGCATTCACCTGCTCCGTGCCCACCAGCCTGCATCCAGGGGCAGAGGCAGCTCTGGGGTGAGCTCAGGGAGGCTTTGGTGCCAGGGCATGGCCTGGAAGCCTTGCTGGCACATGGGGCTGCTCCCAAGGAACCCTTGGAACTGCAGGCTGCAGTCAGGTAGGAGTTTGCTCACCCTGCAGAACATTTCAGCTTTGCTCAGAGGGAACATTTCAGTGATAGGGAGGCATTTTCCTCAGCTGTTTCTGAAGAACTGCCACCATCCATTCCTCGAGATGAATATTGTACCCACAAAGTTATTGTTTCATAAAATATTTCTTTAATAGTATCAAGTTTTAATGCCGTTTCAAGTGTGTTTTTGTGTGGGAAGTACAAATCTTTAGGGATGCTTATTTGATAAGGAAGACCTGCTTATCTGATAACTTCGGACCTTTCCCGACACTCAGAATGCCCGGGGTCGTGCAGAGCTCCCGGGCAGAACCGCGCAGCACCGCGTCCATGAGCATTTGTTTGGAGGAGGGGGCAGGGGATGTGTGCAGAGAATCAGGCCGTGCCAGCCTGCCTGCCACACCAGCCCGCTGGGCAATCTGCATTTCACTCCTCATCCCGCCCTCCGCTGAGCTCGGCACCTCACGTGGCGTTCAGAGCAAGAGAGAAATTAGGAATTATTTCCACTAGACCTGAAGCTTTTAATCATTTCAGTCTGCAAAATATTCGTGGGAGGGTTATCTAGATAACATCCCCAAAATACAGTCTGGTAATATGTAATCAAATATTCAGGTAGCCTGGTTTTCACTTGGGGTTTTTGTTGTTGTTTTGTTTTGTTTTGTTTTCCTTTTATTTTTGGATGTTGCTGCTGCCCTGATCCCTCCCAGTCTTACACTGTGTGATGACACGTTCACACACGGAGGGAAAATCCCTGGCATCCCTGCCGGAGCTGCACATCCCAGGCGCCCTTCAGCTCGGGAAACAAACTAACACAAGATAAAAGGGAATTATGGCTCTAATAAAAAGGATTATTTTTCCACAGGACAGGCCGTGTGCCTTCAGCCCCGTTACACAGAGCATCTCCGAGCCTCACTAAGTGTCAAATGAAATGGGCTAATGAAATGGATTAGGATCTTAATAGCACATTTGATTAGTGAAGCTCTCACCTCCGGGCACTCTCTCATGTGTGTTAATGGGCGCTGCGGGGGACAGCTGCCTAAATGAGCCTGTTAATGAGCAAGAGCTCGGCCAGAGCCCCTGGCAGCCCACGGGGAAAGCCGTGTGTCTGTCCAGCGCGGGAAGGTGCGCTTCTGGGTCTGGAAAGAAAGACAGAAAGAAAGGAAAAAAAACCCAAAAAATGAGAAATGCTAATATTTTTTGTCTGACTGTGAGAAAAAAAAAGGCCGGTCCCAGTGGGAGGGTCTGACATTTGGTGATGGATGGGGATCTGTCAGGGGGGCTGCTGTGCTAAATGCGGCCGTGGAGCCCTGCGAGAACGTCCTGGGATAATTCCCGAGCGCTGTCGGCTCGGTGCCACCGGGGCTCGGGCACGGCGACAAGCGGCTCAGCCTCAGCCCGATGTAATTAACGTAATTAACGCTTCCCGCAGCGGCACGGGTGCAATCAGTGTCTGCCACTCATTGAGGTGATGATGCTCCGGAGGGCTCGCAGGAGGATGCGGGGAGGGATGCAGGGATGGATGGAGGGAATGATGCAGGCAGGGATGCAGGGATGGATGCAGGCAGGGATGCAGGCAGGGATGCAGGCAGGGATGCAGGCAGGATGCAGGGAAGGATGCAGAGAAGGATGCAGGGAGGGATGCAGGCAGGGATGCAGGGATGCAGGCAGGAATGCAGGGATGGATGCAGGCAGCGCTGCTGCAGGCTGGGCACTGGGGCTTCCACCCACCACAGCTGTGCCAGTGCCTCCCCCCTGCCTCTGGGGCTCCCAAATAGCTCCTGAACAAATTCTCATAATGTTTCTTATTTCGGTGTCAGGCAGTAAATAACACAGAGCCATAAACAGTTGGGAGGCAGGGGTTATAAATTGCTGATGCAATAAGCTATCACATATCCTTAAAGATGGGATTTAAAATATTTAAGTGAATAAACATTCAGAGCTGGCCTGGTTGGGTTTTGGTTTTTTTCCCATCAGATTGGCTGCAGGATCCAGCAGGTTCAGAGGAAAGCAGCCACAAACTGTGAGCTCTGCACCCACAGCTGTCAGCTGAGAGCAGGAGCTTCACTGTCCTGTGAGATGTCTCTGACTGGGGCTTTTTTATGCTGTTTGTTATTTCAAAATGAAATAATTGGAAGGCTAACCCCCTGAGTGCCTCTCACGTCAGCTCTGCTGGCAAAGCACCTTCCTCCTGGAGTTCTGCCTTGTTCTGAAGGCTGATGGATGCTCTGCAGTGAGGGACTGCTGGGATAACCAGCATCCCAGACACTGCCTGCCTTCACTGTTGGCTGTTCAGGCTCTCTCCAGTACCTGAAGTTTCCAGCATCTTTCCAGTACTTATGAAAAACAGGGAGAGGGACATTTGGTGGGGGACTGGCTTCAGACTGAAAGAGAGCAGGTTTAGATTGGATGCAAGGAGGGAATTGTTCACTGTGAGGGTGAAGAGGCCCTGGCACAGGTGCCCAGAGGAGCTGTGTTTGCCCCATCCTTGGGAGTGTTCCAGGCCAGGCTGGAAGGGGCTTTCAGCCACCTGGTTTGGCAGAAGGTGTCTGTGCCACCCTTCTCTGATTCTGCCAGAGGCAGCAGTGGTTCTCACACCATCCTTGAGCATTAGGAGGGGGCAGGCAAGTGATGCATCAGCTTTCAGTCTTGCTGTTGAAACGGAGCTGTTTCTTCTTCCTCCTTGGGGTTAGCCACTGTGGATGCGAGCCCTGGAGTGCACTGTGGGGTTGTTGTTCCCTTTCTGAGCTGCACAGCCACAGCTGCCCTGCCTGGAGGGTTCTGGGCATGGCAGTGGAAGCTGGGAAGTGTTCTGGAGTAGGAGCAGAGGAAGCAGCTCCTGTGAAGGACAGGGACAAGGAGGCACTTGCCATGTGTGCAGCTTCCAATGGTGTAGCCAGTGACAGAAATGGCCACAGGGGCAGCTTGAAGCAGCGTGCTGGAAAGCTGCACTTTCTGGGAGGGGAGGATCCTCATCCTGTGAGCCTTCGACTCCAAAGAGCCACAGAGAAGGAAGAAGGAAAGGAGGAAAACAAGAGAGAAAAAAGACCAGGGAGACTGCTGTCAGCAGCAGCAAGTACCACAGATCCCTGAGAGCTGGAAAAACAGGAGTAACCCCTGAACTGGAGTCTTGGCACTACCCAGGCAGCTTAAATAGGTACAAAACAGCTCTCAAGAAGCACAGAAAATTAGGATTTAACATCCCCTCTGTGCCACACATCCAGGCCTGGACAAGAATCCCCAGCTGTGCTCCCACAGCCCTGCCCAGCATCCCTGCAGGTGAGGGACACTTTTTGGCATGTGCCTGGGTGTTAAATACAGATCTCTGGGGCCTGGAAATTGTTTCAGTAATTTGGCTCACCGTTCCTAAAGCAATTAGTCATTGGAATAACGTTAGCAGTGCCTGATGTCAGCACGGTTTCCATGGCAATGGGCAGATTCCTGAGCAGACAAGGGTGGGGATGTGTGTGTGTGTGTGTGTGTTTGTGTGTGTGTGTGTGTGCAGGGGGCTGGGTGTGCAGGGAGCAGCCAGCCCGGCCCCAGCCCACACCTTTCCCAGCCATCCCAAAGCAGAGGGGCTCCAGTCCCTTTGGTCCTTTGTCCCTTGCTGGCTGCTGGATGGGAAAATGATGGCAGGAGGGAACATCCCCCCGGGGTGAACCCCTGAAGGAGGGACACCCTGTGCTCTGCAGCAGCAGCCCCAGAGCAGAGGGACACGACAGGCTATTTATTCATGACAAATGTCACTAGAAATTATGTGAAATGCAAGGTCAGGTGAGTTATGGCCTAACTTGTATCATATTTTAGCACACCAGCTCTGTAAGAACATTTATTCTGCTCTTTTCCCCAAGTGCTGTAGCAGCAAAGTGACATCTCACTGTCTGGAGCTTGCAGGGCTCCAGGTATCCCCTGGGAACCTGCTGGGGTGGGAGCAGAGCCAGGCTGAGCTCAGGACACAGGAACAGCCTCCAAAGCCTTGGTTAGGAGCTGGGATTGAGGAAAGTAGTGTGGCTGCACCCCTGCTTAGCAGAGAAGGTCTGCCAGGTCTCTCAGCTCCCTGCATTAACCCTTGGCGAGGCTGGGTGAGGATCTCTGCCCAGCCTGGGCTCCTGGCCCTCCCCTCCACCCTGCAGCTGGGAAACCTGGGAGAGCCTTTTTGCTCCCATCCTCCCAGCAGGGTGTGACAGGCAGGGCAGACACTTTTCCACCTCCTGGGCACTCCATCTAAGCTGTGCTGGGGGCAGGCTTGGTGAGCTGCTGGAGGCACAAGGGCTGGGAGGGAGCAGAAGGCATTGCTTCATTCGGAGCAACCAGAGCAGAGCAAACCCAAAGGAGCCAGCAGTGGGGAGTGATGCACGGTGCCCCTCGTTAGGGCAGGCCTGAGATGCAATTTTTCCACGTGCTGGGGGCAGAGCAGAGGCAGGGCTCACTCCTTCGGGGCGGGGGCCACACTGGGAATTTTCAGCCTGCATTGGAATGAGCTGCTCCCTTTAGAAAGGGCAGGAACAAGAGGACAAGAGGCACCTCCCAGCACCTTCCAGGCTCTCAGTGGCACCTGTCACAGCTTGGGTCACACGGCCAGACCCCAGCAGCACTTGTGCTGCCGGGTTTTGGACCGTCCTGTCCTCCTGAGACAACTTCCAGCCTGGAAACTGCTGCCAGGGGATGCAAGGGACCCCTGTGGCTGCCGGGTGCAGCAGGGGGGACTGAGGGACATCACAACGTGTTATCCCAGCCAGCTCCTGGGAGAAAGGTGATCAGGAGAGCTGGAATGTAATCCCGTTGATCCTCCTCGGGATCCAGGCTGGGAGATGACAGTGTGATGTATTCAATCTGCAGATCAGGAGATAGAGCAAGAACAAAGGAGCAGGAAAGTGCTGCCGTTTTCTCTGGCACTCAGAGATGGAGCTGAGGAAAGTCATTCCCCAGAAATGCCTTTTTTATGGCAAGGATTCCATGCAGGAATCAGAGAGGAATTGAACTGCTGTCACAACAGAACCTGGGAGCCTGAGGTGTTTCTGTACCTGTTGAGAAGAAGGTGATGATGATGATGATAATAATAATAATAATAAAAATAAATAATAGTAATAATAATAACAAAAGCAACACAAGGAAATAGGTACTTAATGCTCTGAATGGACTGTGAGGCTGATCCTATAATTTGTGTGGGAGCTGAAGGGATGGCTGGTCCCTGGGAAGGTCACAGCCACCTTTGGCTGCCTGCAAAGCCCTCAGTGCCTTCCTGTCCCCCCATGCCTGACGTGTGGCTGCTGTGGTGCCAGGCACAGTGCTGTCAGCTGGGGCACAGAGCTGTGGAGGTGCCTGGCCCTGGGCAGGTGGAGCTGCCTTGGCCAGCAGCCTGGTGGCTGCTTTGGTGGCAGTGGGAGCCCTTCCCAGGCACGTGCCCAGTTATTGACCAAGGTGTCTGCAGCTGCCAGGGCTGCTGAGCAGCTCCCTGGAGCACTGGTTCTGAAGGAAAATGTCTCCTTCCGTGCTGGCCCTGGGCTCGGGGTCCCCTGAGGGGGACAGTGGCTGTGGCTGACAGCACTGGTGCCTCTGTGGTGCCTCCAGGGCTCGGCACAGCTCGGCTCTGCTGGGCTGGGGACAGCGGGCCCTGTCCCTCAGCCAGGTGCAGCCAGCTGTGCACACAGGCACAGAGCTCAGGGGTGTGCTGGCAGCCACATGGGGCAGAGCAGGGGGTGCCAGGCACCAGCAGAGGCTGGATGTCTCTGGGACAGCAGCATCTTGTGATATTTATCCAGCCTCTCCTGTTCTCATCCCAGAGCACCTACACCCACAGCCCTGGCTTAAAAGTCACAGGCTGTGAGATTAATTGGGCTGTCAATTCTATTTTCCAGCAAATGAACTATCCAGAGAGTCTTTTCCAAGGTCCTATTTCCAGTGGGCAGAAATGTCATTTCAACGTTTGGAGAGAAATGTAGGTGGGAGCTTTGTGAAACAGGATTTATATCCTACTCTCCCTGCTTTAAAGCTGGAGCTAATTGGAGCAAGCCTTAATGGCCAAGGAGAGGATCTGTTTGATTGATTTGAGTTACTTCATAGCTGTGGGGTGAGCCAAGCCCTAATTGATGCACAGGTTCTGCTGTGGGGTGAGGGGAGGGGTGATGAGAGCTCCCATCTGGAAGGAGAAGTGGGCTCTCTGGTGTCTAATGTGCTTTAGATTTGGGTCAGACCTTGTCCTGCTGGCACACACCACCCTCAGTGCCTGCTTTCACCAGCCTGCTGTCACTGCCCTGTAATGTGCTGCTGCCCAGCCAGGACCTCAGCAGCACTGGGGAGACTGGGGCAGTCTGTGCCCACAGGGGAGCTCTGATCCCCTCTCTCCCACCACTGCCACAGCACCTGCCTGCCTTCCTCAGCACCTGAGCCCAGCCACCAGCACGGCTCATCACACCCAGCCTGTTAATAACCAACTAGAAATTAACTTGTATTAGCTTAAATGCAGATGCATTTTCAACAGCCCACTAACCTTTCCATCTTGAGTCTTTGCTTATGTCTTAAAAATCCACTTTTGGTATGAGACTGTCAGATTTAATCCTTTTTAAATATCCTTTTCCCTGGTGAGGCAGCAAGATTTCCCAGGCAGCCCTGAAACTTGCAGATAAGATTTTACTGCAATAAGACATCCAGATGAAATGAAATCTCAATTAAAAGCAGCCTTTTGGGGGGTATCCCACTTTGTCCATGTTTGTCTAAAAGTTTTAAGTGTCTGCTTTCTCACAGGACAGCTCATTTAGGTGTGTCTGGACAAAAATCAAAGCTCTTTGTGCCTCACAAAGGGGAGTGCTGAGCCCTGGCAGCTGGTGTGTCTCTGCCAGCCACTCCTCTCGGTGGGCAAGCTCCTTTCCTGCCACACATCTCCAAAGGGCTCTGCTGGCATCTCCTGGGCTTTTCCTTGTGGATGAAGACCGCCAGGAGCCAGAGGAAGGGACTTCAGAGCAGATTTAGCACGAGGCTCCAGCGGTGCTGGTCAGCACCGTGTCCTTCCCCAGCCCCGGGTGAGCTGGCAGCACATCCCTGTCAGGTGAAGGCCTGGAGCACGGGTTCCTGCTGAGCTCTGGGAGCAACAGGAGCACCCAGAGGCACCTTGGTGGGACCACAGGGAGGGTGAGGGGACAGCCAGGGGAGGCTGGGGTCACAGGCACAGCAGGGGAGCAGTGGTGAGGGAGAGCACGTGGGTTTCTCTGGGTCGGGATTGGAGGCACTTGAGACAGTAGTTCATGTTTGGACTCAAGAGCTTATTATTTCTTGTCAGTAAAACAGTCTCACAACCATGAGTTCAGCAGCAAGGCACAAAATGGCCAACAATCTCTTGTTCCAAGGTCTTTTAAGACTAAACTATCCAATTAAGAACTGACAGCTGGATTATTTTCCCTTTTAACCCAATAACTGATCCCACAGAGCCCCAGTGCAGACTTTTCTGCCCAATTACCAAATGCCCCCCAAACCCATGAAGAAGAAGGAAGAAGCAGCACGAAGAAGAAACCCAGGACAGCACTCTGTGCTTTCCATCTTGCTTCCATCCACAACATACTAAAAATCCCAAACCCTAAATTTCTCAGCAAGTGATGCACCTGCACTACTCTCTGTAATCTATTGCACACTTTTGTGGATTCTGGTCTATCTTGAAGTCTGGGAAACTTTCTCCATGGATGAGGGTCAGAGTCAGTGCTGCCCTGGGGGTCAGGGCACCCCAGAGCAGACAGAGAAATATTTCCAGTGCCCTGGGCTTCCACAAGAGCAGAGACCTCTGCCTGTCCCCATGTGCCTGTGGCCAGGGCTGGGCCAGCAGGGTGGGGGGCTCTGTGTCCCAGGGGTCAGCAGCAGCAGGAACCCCCCAGCTGCAAACAGTCCTGGGCTCTGCGGGCTGGGGGAGGATATTCTCCAAGGATAGAGAGCTTTGCTTGTGAGTGTCTGTGTGTGAGAGTTATTTATTTATTTATTTATTTAATTAATTCTCTGGCCAAGTGTGGAGCTCCCTGCTGCTGGGTCACTAGAAATAGCTGTAAACAGGATGCTGAGGAGGCTGAGCAGGAGCAGGGCTGTGTGCCTGGACTTCAGGGATGGCACTGCCACTCAGAGATGCACACCACAGTTAGATTAAAGCCTTAATGGCTGCAATTAAACTTCCTGCAGGAGTGATTTCCTTGCTGAGCTTTTCTCGGCAGCAAACCCTGCGGTGCCAGCGTTTCTCCAGCAGAGAGGAGGTGAAGAGGGGAAGCCCAGCACGAGCCCAGCCAAAGGTGCAGCCTCTCATCCCTTGGCCAGCTCTCAGGGTTGAACAAAACCCTGCTGCAGCTATCTCAGCAGCATTTCTGGTGCACCAGATACTCTGCAGAAGTAGGGAGGTATGAGGAACAGCAGTGGGCAGGTGTCAGGGTGCAATTGGGCAGCCTGGGGAAAATCCACCCACTTCCAGCAGCTGAGGAAGCCCTCTCCATTGAAATGAGCACGAGGCTCAGCTCAGACACAGGGGACAGGGCCTGGTAGCCACACAGCTGAGGACCTGGGGCTGGACCCAGGGACCTTTGGTGGCTCCAGCTGCCTCTGCAGCACGAGGATGAGCCAACAGGGCACAGAAACCAAGCAGCTGTGTTACTCCCTCTCAAATTAAAGCCAACTCTCTCTATTCAGTGGGAAGATAAAAGGAAAAAATAGGATTCAGCCAATCAGGCAAGGGCAAACCCCTCCTTGGCCCCGTGCCACGCTGTGGTGCAATCACTGGGAATGTCTTTGCTCAGCCAGGAGAGCACTGACAAGTCCTGGGGGATTAAGAAAGCCTTTGAGTCTGGTTAACAAGCTGGTTTGGGGGAGAAAAACACAGCAAAGAAAGCAAAAGCCATATTTCTGCTCACCTTTACAAACAGGGCTGCTGACAGCGAGCTCTGTTGTAAAGCACTTTGCTGCCTGAGGATGAAAATTGCTAGATGAAAGCTTTGTATATAATTTTTGCTTCAAGTACAACTGTTATCATTTTAAGTGATCTTTAGTGCCTGATTTTGACATCTTCTTTTCAGCCTTGCAGACTTGTTTTCGTTGGCCTGAAGAGCAAATCTGCCCATTTCTGAGCTGAAGCAGCTTTCTGGCAGGGACTGCAGCCAGGTCGGAATGAAGGCTAATACAATATTGTTTGTGCGGAAATGGTGCTCAGATGGAAACAAACAGGAGGGCCCCAGAGAACAGCCAGAAAGTCAAAGCACTGCACTGCTATCTTTTTTCATTACAGCAGCAGTGCTTCCTTTGAGCTGCCCATTAATTTCTAAGTCTTTAAAAAAGAGGAAGCAAGAACAAGTCAAGAAAGGAGGATCAATAAAACCAAAGGAATGAAAGGCAGCGAGACCAGGCTCATATGGAGGTTAATGTCCAGCTCTCAAGAATTACACCTTCACTGCTGAGGCACATTCAGAGTTCAGGAAAACAAAGGCCCCTCATTAACTCATGGCTGCTCTCCTTGGGATCACCAGTGGAAAGATTTGATCCAAAAACATGATGAAGTTGTTCTGGTCCAGCAGGAGAGCAGGCTGACTGAGAACTGAGGAGGGCATGACCTCATCCACGCCAGCAGTTCCCCAAATGCATGTGGGGTAGGCAGCAGATCTGCTTTCTGGTGGTTATGAGAACCTGGAAATCAGGGCAGAGGGGTCTGTGGTGCTTTCTGCCAGGCAGAAAGGGCAGTGGGATGCTGAGCAGTCACTTACCACAACAGTGGTGTCCCTCAAATGAGCAGAACTGCTGGGAGGAGAGTGGGTGAGCAGTGGTGCTCCTGAAACAGCCATCCCCAGGGATGTGGCTCCTCACCTGCACCAGCTGGGCTTTCCCCAGGGAGGTGTTGCCTACTGCAGCCAGGAGCTGGAAGCTGCCTTCGTGTGGACTTGAAGCAGAAGGAGAGCCCAGTTCCAGGGAGTCGTATCAGGACTGGCACCCAAGAGCCTGGTGGGATCTTGTCAGCTCCCAGCTGCTCTTGGCCCCCTCTCACACAGTTCACAGGCACTGGTGGGCACACGGTGCCCCTCATCACCACCTGGGGCCACCAGCCCTGCTCAGGACCTGTGGGGAGCAGGGGGCAGGAGGAGGGTGGCACCACCACGGCGTGGGCACAGCGCTCACTGCCATCCCCACGGATGGTGTCCCAGCCCCTCTGCTTCCATCCATTTCCACGTGCCGAGGCAGTGGAAAGCAGCTCCGGCCTGGATCAGCAACCAAACCTGGGGCAGGAGTGAGCTGGGCAGTGCTGCAGGCTCCACACAGGCAGCTAGGTAGGTCAGCCACTTTTAAATATGCCTCTTTGGTGAAAATAGAAGAGAGAGCATCCATCACCTTCAGCTGGTATAAATGCATGCCCTCCTTCTTTCAATCACACCTGCCTGCCTCTTCCACACTGCCAGCCTTTCCTGCCCACAGGAGGATCCTCTGTCTCTTTCCTTGCTCTGTTTAAATTCGCCTCCTTGCAACAGTGGCATCTACAGTAACAGTGAAAATTTTATTATTGCTTTGCTTCTCATACCAATTTCCTGTGCTTCTCATGCCATCTTCTTCAGACACCTTTCCCTTTCTTGTGTCCCAGCTATTATTTTCTGATTTCTAACAGCTGTCAGCCTAACTTCTGCCTAAATTGTTCCCTTCACTGTTTCTACAACACTCCTTAAAGAGCTCTTTCACTTTCCATTCACAGCCGTTTAGTTATTGTTTTTTTCCACCCAGTCAGTTTGCTGGTAATTTCCCCTGATTTATTTCAGCATTTCTGAAGCAGTGAGAGGTTCTATTGCTGGCTGGGGCTGCCCTCTGCTCCTACTGACTATAATCGGATCACAGGCACTGCTCCCCAAGCAATTACCTCTTCTTTAGCAATTAAATCACTTGAGCCATAGAGCATCCTCTTGCATCTGGCTTAATGGCCTCTGTATCAGGATATGTCTATCTGAACCCTCTGGAAATTCTCCTGACACTCGCCCTGGTCACACACATGCCCAGAGGAGGTTTCCTCACAACCCAGACCCTGTGGGTGGGAGCCTGCTGGCACCAATTTCTGCTTTAATGCGGCAGGCATTTTTTCCCTTCTTCCTTTTTACTTGCCAAAAATTTAAATAAATTGTAAATTGCCAGGTGAAGCCACCTTCATGAACGATCAGAAGGTTTTTGTTGCAACACCCTCCTCCCAGGGTGTCCCCAGTCCACAGCCCCTGGATCCTCCAGGCACATCTATTGCTGGCTGCACCGTCTGCATGACATTAGCCTGCAGCTCAGCAGGAGCAGGAAACATTTCCCAGGTGCTGTATAATTCTCCTAGAACCATAAAACAAGTGGCTGGGCCCGTCTGCCCATTTATCCTGGATCAGATGCAATCCCCCACACGGGCTCCTGCGCCCCTGGTGCTCAGAAGGCCTGTTAAGTGTTTTTGCTGCAAGACTGTAAGAAGAATGATTTATAGCCCAGGGATTTAGTGACATCTTTTTCTTGTTAAATCATCTCTTTCTCACCCAAGGTGTAGGACTCGGTGTCTTTCTGACAAGAAAAAAGAAATTTGCTTTTTGTCTTGCTTTTTCCAGTGGCATCTTAGAAGGCTGGTTTGCTTTTTTTGGTGGTTTTTTTTTTTTTTTCCCCCTACTGCATCTTCAGCACAGATTTTGGCTGTGCAGGTCCAGGGAGACCTGCTCCTCAGAGCTGAAGGGGAAAGAAAGCCTGGGCCCTTCAGATGACTTTTGCTGCCAACCTACTCAGCTCCCTTCAAGGCTAGGAGCTGGCAGGGGAGGACCTGAATTACCTCGTTTTTCAGAGCATCTCCTCTCCTTTGGTGGTGTCTGTGCCAGGCAGGGGTGCAGTGGTGCCCAGAGCCAGCAGCTCCCCTGGGAGCAGCTCAGCACAGGGCACGGCTGCAGGGGCACCTGGGGCACCTCAGAGGGGAGGGGAAGCCTCGCTGTCCTGCCTCTGCCTCAGAGAAACCCGCAGGCACAAAGAGCCCCAGCCCAGCCCGTGCCACGAGCTGAACCTGCCTCCAGCTTGGAGAAAGAAACCAACCCAACCCACAAAGAAATAAAGCCTGCTTTGCCTTTCTGTCCCAATTCCAAGCAACCTTCAGTGCCAAGAGCAATAATGAATCTGTATTTTTTTCCCTGGGAAAGGTTTTCTACCTGACTGTGGTTCCAGTCCCAGGCTGGATGGTTCCAGCCCCTGACCATTGCTGTGATTGCTCTTGTCCTGGTGCTGTTTGTGCCCTGTGGGGGTGTTGGGGGAGCAGCTGGGGCCTGTGGGGCTGGTGGGGGTTACAGCCACTTCTCTCCATGGCCGAGATATTTTACACATGGCTCAGTCTCTGTTTGCTGGGTTCTGTGCTATATATTTTCATTACTGGGAAGAGCTGAGGGCTAAGGATGCTTAAACTGTAATAAATACATAAATTGTTCCTGAAGACTCCCAAACACCCTGATGGAGGCCCGGGGAAGACACAATTACCTTCCAGTGTAATTGAAGCCCTCGGAGAGGTCACTTTATTTTCATAGCCCTGAATTTTTTATGACAAATGGTTCCTAATATGCAGCTGACAAAGATGCTCATATGGTGTTGCTAAGTGAGAATATGAGAAAAGGGAGGGAATGTGATTATGGGGCTGCAGAGAGCAACACGCTGTCTTTCACAGCACCGCTGCCCCTGCTCCCTGTGCCAAAGGCACAGCAGGGCTGGAGGGGGAGAGGGCAGGCTGGATGTGGCGCCAGAAGCAGGATTGCACCTCAATCACTGGAGACCTTTAGTCTTCCCTCTTGGACCCTTAGGAGGAGCTGGATGGTCCCCCAGTGCCACCACGGGTGCCCTGGGTGGCTGTGGGGTGACTCCCAGGCAGTCCCTTGAAGCAGGATCATGAAACAGTTTGGGTTGGAAAGGACCTGAAAGATCATCTTGTTCCAGCCCCCCTGCCATGGCAGGGACACCTTCCACTATCTCAGGCTGCTTCAAGCCCCATCCAACCCAGCCTTGAACACTTCCAGGACTGGGACACTCACAATTTCTCAGGGCAACCTTTTCCAGTGCCTCACCATCCCCACTGGCAAGAATTTTTCCCCTCTATTTCACCTAAAATTTTCCTGGTTCAGTTTGAGCCCTTTACTCCTCATCCTATGACTACAGACCCTCTTTGGCTTCCTTGGAGGTCACCTTCAGATAGTGCAGCTCTGGCAGGAGGTCAGGGAGCCCCTTTGTTGCCTGTGCCCTGCAGGAGGTGATGCTCCGGGAGAGGAAACCTCGTCCCCTGCGAATGCAGAAGCTGCTTTATCTGTGGGGCTTTGTCTGCTGCATTAACTCCTTGGGACTACAACTTATTTAGCTTTGAAATGGAGCTGGGATTCTGGATGGAAGGGACTGACAGCTCAATTTTTCAGGAATTTATTGTCCCCAGTATTAATTATATGACCCACTTTGGTTGCAGGCTTTTATCTTTGCCTGCCACTCGTTTTACTGTAAATCTCTGTCTGGGCATTTTGGCTCATGGGGTACCCTATAATTTGGTTCTGTGTATTCATTAGTGCTTTCTGATACTGCAGTAAAACCTTTTTGCATAAAAGTGGCTATTCATTTTCTGGCAGTAAGCGTAAAAGACAACCAATGTTACCCATAAAAATAGCAGTTTATTCCAGCAGCAAGTGTCTCCGTGGGAAGCAGAAGGATCACTGCCAGGCCAGCTGAATGGGGTGCTCAGAGAGTGCCCACTCACAAGGGAAAAGCGGAGCCCTGGGCGGGCACTGCTCTGTCCTCCTGCAGAGGGGACGGCTGGCACGGGCACCCTGGGGACCCTGGTGGCAGGAGCACTTCCCAGACTGACACAAAATGCCATGTTCTGTTTGCTCTTCCCCTCCCAGCCCGGACACACACAAGGTGATGTGTCTTTGGCCGCTCTTCACAGGCTCTGTTGCCGTCTCCCCTGCCACAACAAGCACCTCCCGTTTTATCCCAGCTAATAAATGACAGGCTCTATTATTGGGCTCATTACCGAGGCAACTGGCTCGTGCTCTCGGGCCTGGGCTGCCCCTCCTCAGGCAGCACCACGGATGCTGCTGGCTCCTGGGGACGAGCAGCCTCCCTGCTCCCCAGCCCCAATTAGGCATTCAGGAAGGGTTCATATCAGAGGATGTAATTCCACTCCCACACGTTCCCCAGAGAAATGAGAGTTAAACAATGAAAAGATTGATTTTCCAATGAATGTCAATTTGTTTTCTAACTGAAATATCAAATTACAGAGGGCTGGGAGGAGGGGAGCACGGCACAGTGCAAGAGGGGACTTGTTTTAAATGGGCAAACAATTAATTCCCAGATTCATTACAACGATTGTAAGTGAGGGTACATGAAACAGTAAATGCATTTAATTTGGAGCCCAGCATTTCCCCTGATGAGCTCGGCAGCTACAATATGCTCTCGCCATTGGAGAAGCTTCCCTTCCACTGCAAAATTTAATTACCTCTTCATTACTCCAGGAAATTGATGGGAGACGGACGCAAGGCTGGAATCTTCACAGGATGCTCCTTGGGCTGCCTCCTCCACCATGCTGGAAGGGCTGTTGAGGCAAGGCTGAGTGGGACCTCACACCCAGAAAAGCGCCAGGATCGCTCCTGTCCCTGCAGTGCACGTCCCTTTCTGCAGGAGAAGTGTCCCCTGGCTGCCCTGGGTGCCCCTGGCTGCTCTGCAGGGATGGAGAGCAGGGCTGGATGCCCCCTGCCAGCTCCCCAGCGTGCCCAGATGTGGCAGCAGGCAGCCAGGATGGGGCTGCTGGCAGGAACAGCAGCAGCGTCTGGAGGACAGGACAAGGCTCCTGCACAGATGCTACCCTGCAAAATGGCACGGAGAGGGTGGGTGCTGCTTTCTGCTCCACCAGAGCAGCTCAGTGTCTCCTGACACAGATCCTGAGGATGCCAGCCTCTTGCATCAGTGCCTGGGAGCAGCTCTTCACAGCTTGTGGGCCTGGGAGAAATCAGCAGGATGGCTGTGCAGTAAACAAATGGATCCAGGCAGGCCCAATTGACTTCCCAGGTAATTACCTAATGACTAGCTGAGACAAACACGGCAGAGAGAACAGCACAGCCTCCAGGAGGGCTGCTCCAGAGCCCCTGACATCACAGGCACAGCAAGGAGGTCAGGTTTGGATCCAGCTGATGCCACAGGTGATGCTCAGTGGGGATCATCATGGCACTGGCCACCCCTGACCCCAGCCCTGCTGATGGCTGGGGAGGATCCAGCTGCCAGGCACAGCTCCCAGGGCAGGCAGCACCCCAGGGGGACCTCCTGGCACTGGTCAGCAGGGAGGGCTTTTGTCCAGCAAGGATAAGGAGAGCAGTGTCCCTTGACTCAGGTGCTGATTTGTGGGTTTCAAGTGCATGCAGCTGCTGTCTCCTTTCCACACTGCCTCCAGCACTTTTGAGGTGCTTCCCCTGGAAAATCAGCTGCAGACAGAGCTGTCAGCAGTGCCAATGTGATAACAGCTTCCGTTGGCAGTGCTGGTAAACAAGTGCCTTGGAAACCTCCGCTGAAAATAGAGTTGTGGCTGTCTCCTGCTCTCCTAGGAGAAAGGAGCATTTCCCCCCACCCAGGCGCTTTCCCCGAAAAGCCCCCAGATCCCTCAGCCTGCTGGTGAAAAATGCAGCAGTGACAGGGCCCAGATGGAGCCCAGGACGTGGAAGCTCCCCCGGGGCTCCCGGGCTCCCCAGCCTGCACCAGGGCACGAGGCAGAGCTCAGCTGAGCTGCTGATTACCTGCCCATCTCTTTTAAGACAGATGATCCATTTTATGGGCTGCCATAAAAGCACAAGGAAACTCACACAAATCAGGCAAAACTGCCATTTCCCCAGAACGATCCTTCCTTCTCTCAGCAGCAGGGACCCACGTGGAGCCCATTAGCAGCACTCCTAGGAGATGCTGGCTGATGCTGGGGAAGCTGCCAAAGCACACACCCACCACGGGAGAGGTCCCAGAGGTCAGCCCACCTGGCACAGGGCTGAGCAGGCATCACAGGCAGCCTGGATGCTCCCAGCAGTACCCAGCCACAACAAGAGCCTTTGGACAAACTTTGGCTTCCCACAAACAGACCCATGCAGTCCTGCAGACTGACCCTCTGGCTTCCAAACTGCTCTTTCTGGTACAATATATTGCAGTTGTGTAGAGCAAGGTGATTTGAGGTGTTGGAAATTGCCTGGGGTTTGGGGAAAAGGCATTTTCGAAATGATTTGTTTTACTGCAGAGTGAATGGTGAAATGGCCCCTGAGGTTCCTGTCCTGGCTCCCCCAGCTTTGCTTTTACCTTCCAACCCTGCAGACATGTTGAAACCCTCAGATCTGAGACCAGCAAGATATGATTCAGCAAGAACACTATAGCACCTTTTAGGTATGAAATTAATGGTCTCTAATTAGGGTGGCAATAATGAGAAGTTATTTAATAATTAATTTCTTCCTATGAATTAGTTGGTGTGTTCTTAACTCCAGGGCCCTGGTATTTGGCAGAGAACACCTCTGAGCCCTCATGGGGCATCCCCTGGGTGCTGCTGGCAGCAGAACCCCCTCCCTGCCAGTTCTCCAAGGGCCAGAGGGGCAGCCTGGGGAGCTCTGAGCTGCTTCCCCAAGCGCAGCCCCAAATGCAAATCCCTTAAACCACAGAAAATCTCATTTCAGGCAATATTTCAGCCACAAGAGGCTTCTGCTTCTGCGAAGGGAGGAGAGACCTGTCATCTGCATGCTGGTGTTTATGGTTTGAGCCTGTTTGCTCTTGTTAACTATGAGTTACTAAATTTATAAGGGAGCATGTAAATCAGCCTTGGCCCTTCACAGGCCTTGAGATGATATCTGCAGGCTGGGCTGTGCACAGAGGGCCTGAGCTCAGCTTTCAGAATAAATGAGTTTTGGCTGTAGCCACGGAGCCATCTGTGCTGCCAGGCTCAAAGCATCGTGCTGGGGACTCGTGGGTGCTGCTGCTGGTGCCAGCATCACCCTGCCCGCAGGGCTTGCCCACCTTGCCCATGCAGTCCCCTGGGCTTTCCAAGCCCCTCAGCCCTGCTGCCCTTGGCAGTCCCCTGGGAGAGGAGCTGACACAAGCAGGACAGTCTCTGATTGCATTTCTGGATGTGCTGTTTCGCCTGGCCTGGCCAGAGCCCCGTGTCAAGGCTCATCTTCTGTGAGGCAGAGCAGCTTCTCCCGTGGGGCTGGAGCACAGTTAAATTCATCACCCTCCTCGGACCCTGCAACGCCAGCCCTGTTGCCATGGCAGGCTCTGGCTGCTCTTTTCACTCCCGCACCCTTCAGAAAGACAGCTCAGATGATTTCTGCCTCCATCAAGAACCCTGAGTGCCAGGGCACTGCAGACCACTGGTAATTCCTCCCTCACAGCCCTGAGTGAGTTCCCTGGCCAGAGGGCACCGTGCCCAGCAGCACGGGCACACAGCCCTCGCCCCACCTGAGTTTTCCACCTGCACTGAGCACGCAGCCTTTCTGTGCAGGCTGGCACTCTTACCTGGCCTCCTGGCACCCAGGGCTGGTTCAGCCCACAGAGGCACTGAAGGTGTCACTGACACATTTTGGTGGCCACCTGAGCATGGTGCTCACTCCACTGGCATCTCCATCCTCATCACATTTCCTGTTCACTTAGATGAGCCTCGCTGTAGCTTTTGGGGAATATTGGGAACACTTGCTGGCTCCTTCCCTCTCCCTCCTCTCTGGCTCTTTTTCCGTGGTTGTTCCTGCCTGTGGCTCTGTGTGGCAGGGGAAGGGCAATGTGCCAGGGCCTTGTGCAGCTCACACATCCTTTAAGCTGCTTGGTTGGCACGTGGCTCATTCGCAGTCAGCGTGTGAAAACCTCAGCATCTCCCAGCCCCTCCTTTAATCCAGCCCTTCCAGGACCTCTGCAGCTCTGCAGAGGTGCTCTTGGTGGCTGGAGAGTTTTCACCCTCACATTCCTCTGCCCTTTCATGAGTTCTGTGACTGATCTTCACACAGAGCCCTGTGCTTAAACCTGATGCACTGAGGGCTGGTTCTGCCTGGCGTTGGGGGCTGCTCACAAACACATCCCTCCTGCAGGACACACCTCCTCCCTGGCTTCTGCTGCTGCTGAAGGAGCAAGGGACCTGCCTGTCACAGCTGTACCTGCCTGAAGATCCAGCCTGGCACGAGGATCTCAGTGCTTCAATCACAAATAATTTAAAATTCATAGCTTTTTTTTTTTTCTCCCCTCTGTGCTCGCTATTGAGCAAAATCCCCATGGTTCTTTGCTGCATAAATGTGTTGGCATAAAGTAAATAAAGCAATCAACACACTTCAACCCTTGTCCTGCCTGGATAGATCCTGTGGGAAGGATGAATTTGGAGTAGGGAAATGTTCCTCTGGTCCCCACTGGGATGGCCAGCATGGCCCAGCTGATGGCTGCTGGAAATGCACAGCTACAAGGTTCCCATGATGTCCCAAGCAGCTTTTCTATCTCACACAGACGTGACTCACTCGCAAAGCATGCCAAAACAGGCTCAATCTGTTCCTGGGATTCCCTCATTCAGGTGTCTCTCCATTTCTGGAGTTTTTACAGGGACTGCAGAGGGACCATTCACCTCCTGACTTTGCAAAATGAGTTGTGTTGGACATTTACACTATCATTACATTTTCTTTTTCAGACACATTTTAATTAAATGAACTTTCCTTTCCTTTTGTCCTTTTTCTGGCTGATCAAGAATAGCATCGAGGATTTAGATAAACCCAAGAGAAAAAGGTCATTTGCAAAGCAATAATTTTATTTTTTCCACCTTCTTCCCCACTGGCAAGGATTCAAGCAACCACCCACAGGCTGGTTTCAGTTTGAATTTAACCAAGTGCCAGTGAAGTGCCTCCTCCTCCCACTGAAGGATTGCTCCTGCTGCTCTAGCAGGCATCCATGAAGGATAAAAACGATGCTGCCAAGGTGGGATGCTGCTTCTGGGATGGGCACGTGGTCCCAGATGGGCACTCTGGGGCTGCCAACTCTTGGCACATTTTGCTCCGTTTTGTCCCACAGAGCTGGCACATGGCAGTAATTCTCTAAATACCAGCAGAAGCATTAATTTTCAACATCCAGCAGTGCATTTCCTCTCACCCTCTCTCCAAGGGGGTGCAAAGGGCAATGCATCCCACAGGAGCTGAGGCAGCAGCTGAACCCACTCCAGGGGCAATCAGCTCTTCTCTCCTGCCAGCCCTGTCACAACACCCACTGCTGTGCCCTGCTGCTCCTGGCCCCTCTCTTCTGCTTGCCCTGCCATTTCTTCCCTTCAGGATTGCCTCCCAGCAGTGCCCTTGCAAATTTCTCTTCAGGCTGGCATGGCTCCTCAACAGCATTACCTTACAATGAGCTTTTCTGAGCTGTTAGATAGCAAGGGTTTCATTTTCTTGCCTTTTTTCCTCTGCCTTCTGAAAACCTTTACCTGCAGTATCCTCTTGTTCACTTCCTCCTGAGTTTACGTCTCAGTGACTGTAATAAATTGCAATGGAAATAATGCTCTGTATTTCCAGGAACTAATCAGGCATGATTGTGCAGCAGCAAAAAGTCAGGGCAGCTGCTCAAAGGAGCAGATCCCAAGGGAAGGAGGGATTTAAATCCCCATCTGGCCAGGAGAGCAGGGAGAATGGAGGGGGAATGCTGGCTCACCTGGCCCCTGTCCTTCTCCCACTGATGGGGATCAAACACAGCACTTTGAAGCATTAGGCACTGAGAAAAAAGTTGCCTCTCATTTTACTCAGGTGTTAGCCATTTATTTGGTGGAGCTGGATACAGCTCAGGCATGCCATACACAGGAGAAGTCATCCCATGGAGAGCCTCTACGAGGAATCTGGGACCAGAGAGCTGCTAATATCAGCAGCAAGATGAAAAGATTTTGTGAGTTATGTACACTGATGTCAATCACATTCCCCTTGGTGCTTCCCTTCCTGCAGGGAGGTGCAATAAATCACACACATTTCCTGAGTGCAATCCTCTTCTGCTTGCCCTTGGAGGCAGAGGATGAAGCCCGAGCAGCGTGTGGGTGGGGAAAAGCAAGGACTGCCGTGAACATCAAGGAAAGCACCCGCAGCTGGGCTGAGCCAGCAAAGCCAGACGTGTCTGAGCAGCCCAAGGCCCCAGACAGCCAAAGAGAGGCTTTAAAGTGTCCTGGGGAAGAAGCAGCTCTGTCTAAACCCATGCATTATGTATTTCTGCCCAGTTTGCATGAGATCAAGGAGGCTGCATCCCTCAGCAGGCAGTGCTTTGATGAGCACCGTGCTGGATCCTGGGCAGTGCCTGCTGGTGGGCTTGGGCAGGGAGCAGCTCCAGGGCAGGAGGAGCAGAGGCAGAGGATGAGGAGGAGGAGGGTGTACCCCAAAGCTCAGGGAGGTCACCTGGACATTGGGATGCTGCTCTGGGTTAGGGCACAGAGCTGCATCCCTGCAGCTTCTGAATTCTTTGCTGTTATTTATGGACTCTTCCCTACATGCTCTTATTTACACTCTCCAAGGAAAGCTGGGCAGTGACCCAGTGCCTTGTGAAAAATCCTGTCATGCTCATTGTACCTGATTTAGTGCCTGCTAAGTAATAGTCAGAAGATAGGCTTGGGGCTGCTTCACATCTCTCTTTTTGAGAAATACAGCACTTCCCTGGACCACAACAAACTCTCTTCCCTCCTGCTTTCCTTCTGCCACAGGGAATGAGTTTCAGGGCTTTTCTCAGCTCATTATTCTAAACAGTTCCCGTTAGGTGTCTGATTAGTGTCTCACAGGCCGTGTTGTGATACAACATCTGCTTCTGACACGGGCTGTGGCAGGCAGAAGAGAAATCCATCGCATTTTAGATGCAGATAACAGTTTAATCTGGGCTGCACTGGGGAAAGGAAAGTCTGCCAGGGGAAGCCCAGGCAGAGGTGCTGCTGGCTCCCAACACCACCCGTGTAGAGAGGTGACAGAGGTGACCTGTTCCCTCAGGAAGCACTGGCAGGTCTGACTCGATGCACGTTTTTCAAGCTGACTTTAAGCCTGCTCTAAGACTCATGAGCAGGCCATGAAAGAAGAGAGAAATTGAAGCTTTCCCTGGTTTTGTGTACAAAACATAGAGAACCTGTGGGAGTTTGCAAATGATGCAGGAGGAGCAGCAGAAGAGGGTTGTGCTTGAGGTAAAAATGAGCCCATTGTCTGAAAACAGGACAAGAACCCCTGCTTGGTCAGGACTCCCCTTGTGTGCCACATCAGGGGCTCACTCTCTGCTTGTCTCAAGTGCTACCACACCTGTGACAGCCTTGAAACCTCAAAGTTGGATTTAGTTTTAAGAAAAGGGTAGCCAAGAGCAGCAAACAGATCTGTTCAGGTTTGTACTCAAAAGTTTTTAAGCTTATTCCTTCTTTGGTGATTTTTTTTTTTCCTGCTGCCTGTAGTTGCATAAAAAAATCTAAACCTAAAAACCAAGCAAAGTTTCTGATTAATCATTTCTTATGTTTGAAGAAGAAAGGCTTTGGTTTGGAATTCTTCTGAAAACAGAGTCCTTCCATGCTGGGCAAACAGAGTTACCTGGCAACAAGGCAGGGGAAAATAAAGGGAGCAGGAGGCAAGGAGGGGAGGGGAGCAGAGCCTGTGCTCTCCCCATGTCCCTGATGGGCTCAGGTGCAGGTGCAAGGGTGGCTGTCCTGCTGGTGCCTCTCCTGGGCCATCAGCACCAGCTGTCCTCCTCCCCAGCACTCATCTGGAGGCTGTTGTGCAAGGAGACCCTCCTTGGCAGGGTGTGGGGACAGTCCCCAGCCACCCATCTTGTTCCATGCAAAGGCACCTGCTCCAAGAGACCCCGCACAGGACACTGCTCACACCAGCCCAGAGCTTCATCTCCAGCTTGTTCCAGACAGTTTGTTCCAGCTACACCCTGGCTCTTTGAAGAGTCATCAAAATCTGTCTTTGAAATGCCACACGATGAAACAGCTTGATTGGAGTGTGGTGGAACATCTGAGGGTCAATTACACTCCCTGCATAAAAAACATTAGGGCATCCTGTCCTTAATCTTTTTTATGGCTTTGCCTGCTTTAAAAGGCCTGTATATAAACAAGCCTTTAAATAAATAGACTTGGAAGCATAATCTCCTCACACAGATTTTTACAAAACTCAGTTCAACCCCTCTCAATCTTCAGAACAAACTAAATGGGTTGAAACCATTACTAGAGTGGCTTTTAGAAATGACCCTTCTTTGAGCTCTCTGGGTTTTCCTACCTGTGCTTTTAGATGTGTAGGCAGATCAGTAAATGCCAACACCAGCCATCTCTCTCCTCAGCTTTTTCCTTTCTATTCATCCAAAGATCTCACCAGTCCATTTGTGCACAGCATTAAACTCCTCATGAGCACTCATAATTCCTCTGCATCCTGACAGTGTCTCCATCCCCAGCTGCACAGCACTTTAGAAGAATTACACTGTATTTGCTACCTGGCTGATCAGCACAGTCCTCAGTCATTAATAAAAGCCTGCATGACCAATGCCCTGTTGAATCACCAGGGGGATATTTTTAGAGGGACAAGCCTCTAAGAGTGGCTTAGGGCTAACCTATGCTCACCCAAGTACCAGCTGGAAGCTGTGAGCTTCTTGTTCCTGCCCAGGACAAAGTGCTGCCTCTACCCTTCCACTCTTTTTCACAACAGAGAAGTTGTAGCCAAGCCGTGGCTGAGAGAGGGGTCGGGCTCAAGATTGATGGTACAAGTGAAGTTCATTGTAGCTCCAGCTGGCAGCTTCACAAGGCACACATAACTCACCTTCCCACACGGTGCCTGCTGGAAGTGCTGTTTAAAGAGAAAGAGATTGCACCAGGGCGGGTAGAAGCAAAAATCCCTGTGAGATACTCTGCCAGCTCAGGAGGGATAGGAGAAAGGGAGCACAGACTGCAGAGATGATGGAAAGCACTGCATTTCCTTTGGGTCTTTTCCTTGGAAAGCTTTACTCTGAATTTGTGTGGCATTCATCTGTTCCCACAATAACCCTCCCATTTTGCAGTTCCAGCCAGCAGTAGCATTCCCCAGGCCTTCTGGTGGTCTTGGTCTCTCCTCACCTGTGCTCAGACCACCTCAAAGTCTTGCTGGCCTCCACTGGACTGGCTCCAGCATACCCACAGCCTTCTCATTCTGCTCCTTCTCCTTGTGTGTCCAGGGCAGAACTGCTTCTCTCTGAGCCTGCAGCCATGCAGCCAGGCCCACTTTGGAGATGAAAGGCTTTCCTGAGAGCCTGCCTGCAACTGCTGCTCCTTATTGATGTGCTTCCTTGTGTTTGAGCTGTGTCAACAAGCAGCCAAATGTACGGAGAAGAAAATCCTTACAGTGCACCAGTTCCTCCTCTCTTTCCTTAAGGAGGAAATGATCCCACAGGCAGCAGAGATGGAAGCTGAGTCCTGTGCTTGTAGGCAGAGACAGCTGAGTCCTGCCTGGGCTGAGAGCAGCCCTGAGCATCCCAGGGCCCACGGCCCAGGCCAGGAGCTCCAGGCTCGGCAGGGACAGGGCTCACAGAGGCCCCTTGGGGGACTCTGGTAGGGACAGGACAGTGCAGGCTGCGGGGCCACCAGCCTGCTGGGTCTGGGCCACCAACCTGGTGAGTCTGGGCCACCCACCTGGTGCAATCTGGTGGGTCTGGGTCACAGCCCAAGGCTTCTGGGCCACCCACCTGCTGGGTCTGGGCCACCAACCTGGTGCAATCTGGTGAGTCTAGGTCACAGCCCGTGGCTGCTGGGCCAGGATGTTAATGGTTAAATGCTCCAGAAGCTGCCTTGGTGCAGAGCACGCAGCTTTGTCCAAGTGCTCTTCCAGCAGGATCTGAAGACACCAGAGCTCCTCTCCCCAGCCACCCGGTCCCAGGCTCTCTCCTGCATTTATTCTCTTGCTGGACCCCCACACCTCTTTCTTTCTCCCTCTCCCTCCCAAAAGGCAGGTAACCCCTCCCTTTGTGCCTCCTGGAGCAGCATCAGCCTGCTTTTCTGGGGTCCATCAGCTGCAGAGCTCTCCTGGGGACAGCCAGGAACCCACCAGTGCTGCTGGCACAGAGCACATCCCCAGCTCCTTTCAGCCACTGTGCATCTGCTCCTCTTCCCAGCCTGCCTCAAGGGAATGGGAAATCATCTTTTCAGTCCCATGAAGGATGCTAAACATCTGTATGGAAGCCTATATCCAACTCAAAAGTCATTATTAGTGTTGTTCATTAAGCCATTAATGATGCTAAAGCATGCAAAGTACATTAAAAACCTCTTCTTAAACAGCAAATACACCCTGTGGCTGTTAGGGTCAGTGCAAACTGATATATATGGCCTTAGTGCTGCTGCAGTGCTCATTCGTTTTCCCAGTGTATGAGGTTACATAGATCTGACCACCCCAGTGAATAAACAGGTTCTTATCAAAGGAGCCATCTGGCAAAAAATCCTGAAAAATTCACTTTTATGGGAATAATAAATATATCACACTAAGCTTCCTTTGCGGTCCTCTGTCCCAAAGACCTACAGCTGACTCTCGGGAGAGATACTGAGGTAACTTGTCCCTTTTTCTCACCACTAGGACTTGAAAGGAACATCAAATGGTGACTTTACTCTGACTGCAGAGTAAATGGGGGATGCAGCACGGCCTTGGCAGGGCTGCCACCACCAAAGAATTTGGTGTTCACTGTTGCTGCCTTCCCCTTGTTCTTTGGAGCAAGTGACGGGAGGCAAAAGGGAAGTTTGGCCTCTGCCACTTGTTCCACTCTCAGGTGATGCCAAGGTCGTTTCTGTGGCACTTACAGCACCCCTGGCAGCTGTGACACCCCTCTCCCACTCAGGCAGCACCACCTCCCTCCTGCAGGCTCAGCCTTTGTGCACAGTGCTGGGCAGCTGCTATCAGCTGGTTTCAGGTCTGCCCCCAGCTTCCAACACCTGTGTGGTGTCGGTGAGGCCTCGCTGGCTTCTCCCAGCACGAGATAAAAGTGCTTTATTGCACAGCACTGACAATGGGATTTGTTCACACATTACCCAGAGGTAGCACAATCTCTACTGGTTAAAGGGAAATGTTAAACCTGTCACTTCAGCAGGAGACATTAGAACGTGCTAAATGGGTCATGCCGTTAAAACAAATATTCCCAAGATAAATTTATGAAGGACTGCAAAGGGGACAGATGTGGGAATGCTGCAGCATCCAGAGCCTCTCTGTCACTGGCAGCTGCAGCATCAGGTGCCAGAGCAAAACCAAATTCCTGTGCAAGGCAACAAGTGCACTGGCAAGGCAGGTGGTGTTCCCAGAAGCCCTCAACAGTGGCCAAATAAGCCTGTTTGGTTGCCAGCAGCTGGGTCTGACACAGCCCCCCAGGAGTGCAGTGCTGCCTGTCCAGGGCTGGGGAGAACACGCTGGGCGTGGGGCTCACCCTGCAGGCACAGCCCAGCAGAGCTCTGTGGTGGCAGGGCAGGCTCTTGTGATGCTCTGCACGTTCCCAGTGTGGCAGAGATGCTCTCCTGAGACAGGGGATGGCTTTGTCTGCAGCTCAGAAAGGACCCAAAGGAGCCTGAGCAAAAGGGAGAGCGTCTCACCAACCCTGCTCAAAACGCTCTGCAGGGAGCTGGGCTTGCACAAACCTCCTCCTCCTCAGCCAGCACAGACATGGGGAGGGGCTGTGCCCAGAATTTCCCGTTCTCCACCTGTTTCACAGGAGATAAAATGTGAACCAGTGTCAGGTGCTGGCCTGGCCCGCCGTGTCTCGCTGGAGGAGAGCAGAGGTGCAGCCCAGAGCCTGTGTGAGCCACACCTTGCCTTCCCCTCCCGGCTCTGAGGGGCTGATGGCCTGTGGAGGTCTGAACCTGCTGTTTCCTCCCCCAGGTCAGCTCAGCTGAGTGCTGTGGCATTTAGCCCTTGCTACCCATCCCTCAAAGGTGCAGAGAGAGCTGCTGCTCTCCCTGCTGCCTGTGGGAGGGATCCTGACAGTGCTTCAGCCAGCAGTGCTCAGTAATTATGTGAAAAGATACAGCAAATCCTGCTGCTCCTGAGATAAAAGAGTCCTCAAGGGTGTGCAGTCTTCCTGTCTGCACAGCCCCTGGCATCTGAGAGAGGCACTTGTGCTCTGCCATCCTGGTCAGGTGCCTGCTTTGCTTAGATTGAAAAGGAAAAAGCAGCTGCCTCATGACCCAGCACTCCAAGGATCGCAGCTTTTGTCTCTTTACTCTACAGCCAAGGGGTTTGTTTCCTTATCTGGTGTAGGAAAGACTGGGAACTTCTCTGGTTTTCAGCCCCTTCAACCCATGCTGGAACCCAACAAGGTTTGTGCTCTCTGACGCTGGGGAAGGAGAAACTCGGAGCACTGGTCCAAAGACCCAGGGATATTTCTTCAATACCTTCATCTACCAGATGGTGCAGCTGAACAGCTCCCCACCTCCTTCCTTCTCCTGTGTTACAGCTCTACTATCTGATCTTTTCTTCTGTGGGCAGGCCAGTGAAAGGAATGAAGGTGCTGCCTGCTCTGGGATTGGAGCACAGTCAAGGGCACGCAGCTGTGGGTGTTCTTGCAGTAACTCTTTCAGGCTCTCTGCAAACCCCAGCAGCTGTCTCCAATTCAATTACAAATGTTTTCCATGCTGGAACCAATAGCTGTAAAGCAATAAGCATTATTTTGGCTAACAGAGAAGGTCAGGGGATGAGGAAGAATTCCTGCTTCCTTAGGCAGCCTGTTTCCAATGACTGACAACCAGGGAAGACATTTTTTATTATGTCCAGTTTCCAAGTTGTGCCTCCTCTGGCAAAACTTGAGGTAATTTCCTTTTCTCCTGTCGCTTATTATCTGAGAGAAAAGCCTGACCCTCACCTGGCTACAACCTCCTTTCAAGACCTTGTGGAGAGTGATAGGGTTCCCTCCTGAACCTCCTTTTCTCCAGGCTGAAAAACCCCTCAGTCACTCCTCCTCACACTTGCTCCAGACCCTTCCCCAGACTTGTTGCCCTTTGCTGAACACTCTCCCACACCTCAGTGTCTCCTGTTCCTCCTCTCAGGATTGTCCAGGTCCCCCTGGATGGCATTCCTTCCTTTTGTTGAGTCATGTATTGCTTGGCTTTGTGTCATCTGCAAACTCACTGAGGTGCTCTCGATCTCACTGTCTCTGCCATTGATAAAGATATTAAAGAGCACTGTTTCCAAGACAGAGCCCTGAAGGGCTCTTAATATAATATAAAGCAATCAACAGCAATAGAAAAGTATCTTAAAACTAGATATTGATTTCCTGTCCAACAAGATATATCTCAGCCCCTTCCCAGCCTCCCTGAAGCCACACTGTGGGGCTGTGGACCCAAGACTAGGCTGAGCAAGGAGACCCCTGACCTCCAGCGAGACCCTGGCTCACTCCTCTGTCTCCCAGGGAGTTAGATCAGAGTAAAACAGGAAAAATGGGATGAAGTCAGCTTCAAAAGTGTCAGGAGGAGAAGTCCCACACCAATAACCACAGTCTGGAAACAATATTTTAAGTTAAGAATCATTGTCTACATAGTCCCCAGGTGCTTTCTCACCTACATTTGCAGTCCCCTGATCTGTTAGTCTGCAGCAGCCATCCCCACACCCCTGCCTGTCACAGTGTCCTGCAGCTGGAGGCTCCACAGGAGATGTGCAAGTCTCTGGGACAGGGTTCTTCTCAGCTACTTGCTTAGTGACATTTCAGAGCCATGCAGATGCTCAGCACTCACTGCACCCAGTGCTTCAGTACCCACCATGGGGAAAGGAGCCAGTGTGTCCAACATGCAGGGATTTGCTCTGCCCTGCCCTTCCCTTCCCCACCTCCCCAGCACAGCCCCCTGGGCTGGCCCTGGGACCATGCTGGCACATGCAGTAGAATGCTTTATTCAGAGGATCTCAAGATTGCAACCCTGCCCAAGCAGAGCACAGAGTCCCTCCAGACCACTGGTATTCCCATACCAGTGCAAAAGAACTATTTCTTTTGCTTGGTGTTTTGGGAAATCAGGAAGTGACTGACAGACTGACAGAAAATGCAAAGGGGCTCATGTCTGCTGCCCATCATTCTCCTACTCCTGAGCAATCCACCCATTCTTGGCTGCTCAGGGTGGAAACAGCCAGGGCCAAAGAGCAGCACTCCTGGGCTGCTGTGGTCGTGCTCTGCTCTTTCTGGGGTTTGCCAGCAAGGCCATTAACCAAAGGAAGGACTGGCATCCTCTCTGCTGCCCACCTGTCACTCCCACCCGTGGAAATGCTTGCCACTGCTGCAGATTTGCAGGCAAACTGGCAGGGACCTCTTCCTAGGCAGAGGGAAATGTAATTGGCATAATTGACAGCATAAGGTAGGTCTTTATCAGTCCATTGATCAGAAAAGGATTTCTAGCAATAACCTCTGGGTTGCCAGCATGCTAAAAAACCCCAACCAAACAAGA
The DNA here is from genome assembly GCF_014805655.1 of Passer montanus. NCBI lineage: Eukaryota > Metazoa > Chordata > Aves > Passeriformes > Passeridae > Passer > Passer montanus. The sequence continues at coordinate 605,339 of NW_024359944.1, read as the reverse complement.
GGGAACAGAGTTTTCTGGTGTTGTAAATGTTACACTGAGTGTCACTATATATGAATAATGATGACCACTAATTGCATATTAGGACCTAGGTGCATACCTGGGTTCAGTAAGGTGAGAACACCATCAAAATGTCTCAGAGGAGCTGGAGGCATTGTAAGAAGGCTGGGATTTCCTTTTTTGTTAAAACTGATCTAGGGCTATTAAACCTTGTGCTGGGAGTGATGTATCACACTCAAAACTTTCCCATGGGCAAGTGTCCTGTGCTCTACCTTGCACAGCCCTCGATTTGGTAGCAGGCATTTGTGTGTATGAGTCAACATGTGACAGCCCAATGCAGTCATCTCGTTGTTGTTGTCTTGTTAGCAAACAGCCTCTGCTGCTCTTGCTCTGCATGACAGGGTCCCCTGGAGCCCCCACGGGTTACTGTCACTGCAGGTCACGGGCAGGACAACACAGCCAGGGGAAAAATAAAAAGGGTCAGTGGATGTTTTCCATGGGCTGCTGTCCCTGCAGAAGAGAAAGGCAGAGCCAGTAATGCCTCCACACAGCAGGGACTGTGATCCCGCCCTGTGCCAGGAGGGTTTCTGCTCCCTGAGCTGCACCAGCAGCGAGAGCAGGGCTGGGACCTCGGCCAGACCTGGAGCAAGCGGCCCCAAGGGACAGCAGAGCTCTTCACCTCTCCCGTGGTCAGGAGGCAAATTGCTCAGGCTTCAGAGGCTGCCTGAGGAACTTTATTTTTAGAGGAACCTGTGAATTATGCATGTGGGAAGGTGGCATTTTAGAGGAGATTGTAGCATGGGGCTGCATCAGCCCCTTCTTAACACAGGCACTGGGGGTCCAGTCAGGTGCCAGCAGAGTGTGGGACTGCTCCAGCAGGAGCTGGAAGGAAAGATTTGCTGCAGGTACAGCCTGCAGACCCATGCCAGCCCCAAAGCCAAACCTAACTTCAGGCACAAGGAAGCTCAGAGGGGAAATATAAAGGATCAGTGGGTGAGGTTGCAAGGTTCCCTTTGCTCAGTGACCACCAGTCCTGTGTGGCACAGGGACAGTCCCAACAAACTTGGATCCCACTCGTCTGAGCATGGTGCCTGCAGGCAGAAAACTGTGCCGAGGAGCTGCCTAACTAGGATGGCTTGAAGCAGCACTCAGCAGGGAACCTGGCTCCATCTTCCAGCCTCATCTGCCTCCTTGGGAACCCCCCAAGCTGGGTGCAGAGGTCAGCTCCCAAGAGCTGCCAGAGGTGGGTCCAGCTGCTGCCCATCTGCACAGCCATCCAGCTGCAGGCAGGTTTTCAGCAGTGGCCAAGCAGGATGCAGGATGGAGACACTGGGGGACTCTATGGCTGGGAGGTGCTGCAAAGCTCCTTCTCATCTGCTTTCCCAGGGAAATGACCAAACAGAAGAGTTTGCTACAAGACAGAGGTGATTTTGGTGAGTTTTTTTTCCCTTTTGAGCTACACTATTTGAAAAAGTTGAACCCTGCTGGTTTATTTTCCTTGATCCTCCTTTCCCTGTTTTTCAAGAGGCAGGAAACTCCCAGAGGCAACTTCCAGACTCAAACACAGTGACCTGGGCTCTGGGAGCAGCTTTGGAGCAGTGGATCCAGACCAAGACAGGCAGGAGCACCCCCTGTGGGGCGTAGCACTGACCCTTCCTGGAATGGCACAAAGCCCACTAAGGGTTTTGCCCTTAGATAATAGTTTTACTTCAGAGCTTCAAGCAAACTCTTCCCCTACAGAGCCACAGAAAGGGGCTCAGCCACGTTGTGACACTGGCTTGGGGCAGGAGGAGTGAGCCAGCCACTGGAGAGAGGCCAGAGCCATCCTGTGTGTCCAAGAGATGGACAAGGATGGCAATGGAATAAGTAAACATGTTGCTAGGAGACACCAAATTTGAGATCAATAATTCATGAGATCTCTGCAATGAAGTGAATAATTTATGGGTGTAGGAGGCAGGGGGAGAAATGGGGAAGAGGTTTAAAGCCCTCCCCAGGATAACTGGTCCCCTGCCTGCACGTCTTGCCAAACATCACCCACCCTCTCATGGATGGAGAGAAAGACCTGGGACTTTTCCATGCTTGGGAGAAACATCCAGGACAACAGCTCAACCTCAGTGTCAGTGGGCACAAACAAGGCTCAGAAAACATGGCCATCTGTTCAGAGGCTGTTCACCATTTCAGGCTTGCCTGAATGACTGTACATTTGGCAAAGTGTTTTTCCTTTCACCAAATGTGGTAGTTTCTAAGTCATAATGTTAAATAGAAACAATCCTGAAAGGCTCCAGTGATCTATTAGAAATGTTTCACTTAGAAATCAAGCTAAATTTAAATGAGAATGGGTTTATTCTGCAGTACTTACCAACGTGTTTGCTTATGAGTGGAATCAAGTGCTCCATTCAATGTGAAATAAGGATTTGATTTTTTTAAACACATCTCTGGTCACTGAAACAGTAAGATTTTTTTTTTCCAGAATGATATTTGAAATTAATTTCTGCAAATGAGTTTAGGAAGAGAAGTTGGCTGATAACATATCCATGTTTGGATGCTTCCTGAATACAAGTTCAAGGTTTTACCCAGACTCTCAGGAGACAGGACTCAGCCTGACAAACCAGTTTTTCCCCCAAGCACCCAGGCTCATGCCAGCTTCCCTGTACATCCCTCCCCAGCGTGGCAGTCACTGGAGGATGGACCAGCTCCTTTTTCCTGGGAAAGACAAGGTGCCCTTTGGTGTCCCAGCATGATGTGCAGAGTCACTGGGGAGTTGGGAGCCATCCTACACACTGCTGGTTTGAAAAGGATGCCTAAGCTAGGAGAGGAAAAGAAAAATCTCACCCCCACCCCTTTGAGAAAGCCCAGTATGTCAAACTTTCTGGGAAGGTCTCTGATGGCTCTGTAAAACCCATTGGCATTCAAGGGGAAAAGCTCTGTTTGGAAATGCCTCTGCTCCTCCCGTGCCAGAAACACAATTGGTAGGAAACAGCCAGAGTTTGATTTGCTCTGAAATGGAATGGACTTTGGACAAGAACTGGTTCCAGAATTGTCTGGTACTACCCAAGCAGTAGCAGTGAGTGAGCGAGCTGTTCACCAAGTAATGAAGAGGGTGTTCTCCCCCACAGAAATATCACTTTGCCACTAGCAGTGCCTTCGTGAGCAAAGAAGGTCAAACACAATTTCCAAACCCAGTTATATCCTACTGTCAGACTTGGGAGCAAGGCTTTTGCACCTTACAGCTCTGAGCTGGGCAGTGGAGGTGCTGGGCACCCCCTGGGAAGTACTTTGGGAAACACTTGAAATGGAGAGAAATGATTTACTCAGAGCCTGGCAAACAAGCCAGTGACCTGAGGGGGTTTCAGCAACAGAGAAACCAATTTTGCTCTATCTGCTCTATTATATTCCCTTACTGTGGGCTTTATGGAGTGCTGGGCCCTGAAGAGCTGACCTTTTCCTCCGAACATATTTTTGGGCATAGAACTGCAAGAAGCTCCGTGCAGGAAACGAAGCGTAAATTAAACAAAATAAGTACTGATGTGCTTTTGGCTCCAAGAAGACCGGGAAATACTGTGGCAATAACTCCAATTTGTGCATCTGACAGAAAGGAGAGGGCTGGGCACGAGGAGCAAGCCGCACGCCTGTCTCCTGCAGCCTCTCGTGCCCTGGGCTTGTGAGCACTGTCACAGGGCTTTCAGCAGGGAGATGGATCAGCTCCCAGTCCCGGGAAGGACAAAGCTCAGCCGGTCTGAACATCCCTCTCCTGCCCACACTATGCAGTTGTAAGACGCAGGCACATTACCACGATCTACAGGATCTCCTGCTGGAGCCCTGCCACGTCCTGGCTGCGTTCCCGGAGGAGCTCGCACGCCCTGTGGAGACAAAGGCTGCAGTGCTCCACGGCCACGCTGTCCTGTCCCCGTGAGCCCGTGTTCCTCCTCCCCAAAGGCCCTCCTTGTGTGCAGACATCCCCCTCTTGGAGCTGCTCCTCGTGCTGACAGAGCAGCGCTCGCAGCACGTGCGAAGGCAAGCGCTGGTGGTTTTACTTTCACAACAATAATTACTCCACAAGGAGCTTGTCAGTTATTGTGCTCTGTGGTAATCAAAACCTCCACTTTGGAAGTGCAGGGCGGGTTCCCGTCTGTTTCTGCTCTGCTCTGTGTGGGAAGAGCACTCATTCACGGCTCTGTCTTGCAGCCAAGTCATGACAGATGGGTGGGCTGTAGTGAAATTCAGGACGCGGTGACACATGAAATTGTCCCAGCAGCTCAGGGGTGTCACTCTCTGTCCCAGCACCCAAAGTTGTGCCCCTGGTTGCTGCTCTCTGTGCAGCATCCCCAGAGTGGGGATGTCCCCCTTGCAGCAGCTGCCTGGCCCAAAGTTCATCAGGACTTTGTGGCACTTCTTGAGGGGCTGTGGGGCTGAGGGAGCCCTTTGCATTCCAACAGCAAGGAGTGGGAAGCCATCACTGGTGATTCATGCCCATTAAGGGAACACAAGCAATCCTCACCTGTCTACATCCACAGCCAGCTTCATTAACTCCCGGCTCCCTCTGCCTCTGGATCAATTGGGAGATAAAGCTGTGTGTCAGCACCTGGCAATCTGCTGCTCCCCAGTCCAGCCAGCTCCCACACACACGGCCTGGCAGAGCTGGCTGAGCCCAGCCACCCCAGCCAGGCCCTGGGGACCCCCGTCCCAGCTCGGGAGGGGTCTGCGGGCTCAGCACAGGCGCTGTGAGGGTCTGTGTGCAATGCCAGGGCTGCACAGGCAGCTTGCAGGCCCTGGGATCTGCTGCCAGGGGCTGAAGGAAGCTCTGCACCGTGGCGGCAGGCAGGGACACAAAGCCCAGGATCTGCACATGGCCACAGCCCGTGGCCACTTCAGAGCACTGTCCCCCCAGGAGCAGGAGTGCCTGGCCCAGCTCACACCACTGCCCTCCCCAGCTCCTCACAGCCCTGGAGATGTTTGTGTCAGCTGAGCATCCCCAACAATACACGCATCCCATGGATCCGACTTTTCCAGCCTCCCACCTCGGGGCTGGGAGTTTTAAAACCCCACCTTCCCTGAAACCCATGGCCACTGCTGGGGCTGTCTCAGGGGCCACTGAGTGTTTGCTGCCAGGGTGGTGCCTGAAGGTCTTTCTCGATCAGCTAAACTCTCCAGCACTTTGGCTAAAAGGTGCATGCAAAAGGTCAAGTTAATTTTTGTCCATGCTGAGAATTTCTCTGCAGGGCTGCCCCTGGGAAGGGCCCAGTGAAGCAGAGCATCCATCTGACACGGTGCCAGGCGGGAGAGCAGCAGCACCACTGCCACGAGAGCCAAGGCACAGTACTGTGGTTGTTTGGCTACAGGTGCCTGAATCTAATTAGGTATCTCAGCACAACGATCATTTTAATTAAGTAAAGCCAACTGCCTCTGCTGGAAGTGCTAGTGTCCAAAATTCCCAGGCAAGTTTCCATTGCATCTCCCCCACTCTGTTCGTTTCATCCTTGTAAACACTGAGCTTGAGCAAAAATCCGACTGTTCCCTCAGGTGTGACATAACAAAACCAGGCCCCAGAAGGAGGCAGGAGGCTCCTGAGGCAGCAGGAATGGGGCATGAGCTGCAGATCAGGGGCTGTGCACACTGTGCAGAGCTTGTGCAGGCCTTGGTCCAGGCTGGATCCACTGATCAGAGGATGAGATCTCAAGGGCAACCTTTAACCAGCAGAATCAGCTGCAGTGGATTTCCAGCTACAAAGGGACTGGCAGGAGCCTTAACCAGAGCAGTCTTTCTGTGACAGTGAAAAGCAGCAGCAGCAGGAGTAAGAAACATAAAACACAGACGAAAAGCACAGTTCCTTTAAAAAAGTCTCACCTTTAGAATTGATGTAAAAAAAACCCAGAAAAAGTGTGAAAGAAACAGCTTTCAGGACGCAGTCCAATTTCATTAGGGGGCTAAGCCTTTCTAAGATCTGCAGTACATCTCATTTAGCACATGTACTTCCATGACATGGAGGGACCCTCTCCATCACTAGCAGCACACTGCAAGGGACCCCAGGAGCTGCCCTGGCCTTTGGGCTGGACTAGCAGAATTTGCTGACTGTCCCACACAGCCCTTCTCCAGGAACATCCTCCCTTCTGGGCTCAGCCCAGTGGGGCTCCAAGAGGCTCCATCCCTTGGTTGCTCCCTCCCAGGGAGAGGGGCTGTCCCATCAGGCTGCTTAACCCACAGATACCATGAGAAGTAGCAAAACATCATTTTTTCAGCCATCAATTCACCAGCTTCTCCCCCTACAGCCTCCCAGAGCAGCTGCTGATTCTTCCTGAGAGCCTGTGGTACATCCCCAACCCAACTCTCACCACTAAAATATCCCTGTGAGCCTGGAGTGGGGCAGCACTGCTTTCCTCCCCCAGCAGTGCTGCTCCATACCAATTCCCACCACTTGGGCTGGCCCTGGGACATTTCCAGTGCCTCCCAGTGCTGTCCAGATGTGCTCAGCAGCCACGGTGCAGGCTCCAGAGTGGGGCAGGACAGCCTGCAAGGGCAGCAGCTGTCTTGAGCTCATCATTCCCAACCTTGGGAAACCCCTGGGAGCTAAGTTGAGATCTGACCATCCCAGGCTGGCCAGACAGCTTCTGGGCTCCTTCCCTTGCTGCTCTGCAGGCAATCTCCCAGGCAGGAGGCATTTTTCCTCCTAAATGGATGTGCCAAATGGCTCCTCCTGCAGATCCTCACCCCCCTACAAGAGCAGCAGCACCTCTGGGAACTCCAAACTGTCAGGTTCTGGGGGAACAAATGATCCACAAGGAACAGCTTCTTCAAGAAATAAAATAAAACTACAATATGTGGAAAGACCACATGCCTAAAAAGAAATCGTTGGGGCTGCTGAATTTGTGAATCCAGCCCTACTTAACTTTTTTAATTGCTCCCATAAAGCCAGCAGTTTCGAGCACATATGCAATACTGCGAACAGATTCAAATCTAATTAGCTGTGTTCACGTTAATTAGATTCATTGTGTATTTGATGCTCAGCTCTTCCTTCAAGTTTTATCTTGGAGCATGTGTTCATAATTAACCCAAATTTAGTGTGCAGTTAAGGCCAGTTCTCCAAGAAAGTCTTTGCTCTTGTTTTCCCTGCGGACAGTCCCTCTCATTTGTTGCCTGGGGTCAGAGAATGGTCCTGCAGGAAACGTGGCAGAGCAGTGGCTCTTCCAGTCCTCACTGAGGTGTGATTTGGGGTTGCAGAGAAACATGAAATACCAGGAGAAATCATGGAGTTTAATGAATGGAGCCCAGCCCAACAGAGAGAACCCCAGAGGAGATCCTGGCACCTCTGGGTGATGCTTGGGGGCTGAGTGCCAGGACAGACCCCTTCTGGCCCTGCTTGTGGCTTCTTGGGGCTGAGGCACTCTGGCTGTGGCAGCCTGGGAAAGGGTTGTGCTTCCCAGATGTCACTTCTGGTGATGCCTTTTTCTCTGGCCTTTCTACACTCTCCCCCCTTAGGATGGGATCCAGGCCCTGTTTACAAAAGCTGGTCTGAGAAAGCTGGTTTCAGCCTTGGTTTCTAAGGAGAACCAAGACAACAGAGGGATCTTGGAATTTGTTTTGTCTTTCTGCCTAGGAAAGGGTTGAAACTAAGCTACAATATGGAGCTACAAAGCCACACGTATATGTGTAAAGGATGCAGAGACTATATAAAAGAAAAAACGGCAAAACTAAACCAGCATCACTGACATGTGGGCCTAATTGGTCCTGCTCCGTGAGCACAAGGTGTTGAGGTCCCTCATGGCTGAGGTACCTGGCCAGCCAGAGGGGCCGTGCTGGGGACACGACGTCTCCATGAGCTCAGAGAATGACATTGCTGTTGGGAAGGATGTCATTTGTATAAACCTGGTCAGCTCTAATTCAAACATTCTCTTTTATTCTGTACCTTGATTTCATTAGCTCAATATTTGCTCCTACAGGATGCTTATAATTAGACTAATGTGTATTCCTTGCTTGTGTGAGAGTGGGTTTGGTGGGCACAGAGGTTGCTGTGGTGTGCCTGCCTGTGACTGCCAGGGAGCAGCAGCATTTCCCCACAGCTCTCTGGGAGAGAGGAGGGAGAGGATGGAGGGGATGGAAGAGATGGAAGACAGCAGCAAAGCTCCTGGTATTGCTTTCCCAGCCAGGGGTTCCTGAGCATTGCTGCCCACGAGTGAGGGAAACCTTTGGCCAAATGTCTCAGAGGAGAATTTGGAGTGCTGGATTTACCTCCTCTTGCACAAAGAAGAGAAAAAAGTGGTAAATCATTCAGTGACACCCTACCTCCCCCTGCCCCTGATAAAATTTCCCTTTTTTTTTTTAAATGGGAAATAATAGAATTCTTGGTTCTATTCAAAGGAAGTCATAAAGGACAGTGACAAGGACTGGTCAGAGTGGAAACCTCTTCCATTTAAGAGTCAAGGAAATGGTTTCTTGCATAATGGTATGACATTATTATTTGCTGTTTGCAAGCCACAGAAGAAGTGTTCAGTTTTGTTGACAATGACACAAAATAACCATGACAGGTCATTCCTACCCTTCAAAACTATCAGAGGAGAAAAAGAGTGGAGATTTGTGGACTTGTCTAGCTCTGCACCCAGAGAACCAAAGTGGTGCTGAGGCAGAGCCCTAGGTACCATCACCTAGGGTGAGGGCAAAGCACCTCTCTAAAAGGCAATTTTTAAGAACAGCAGTACACAGACCAAACCAAAAAGCACTGACTTTTAAATTTATTTAACCAGAAAAAAGGCTTGTGACTTTTTTTTAAGAAAAAAATTATTTGAAAAGACAGCCTCTTTATTTTTCTTTAGTGTCTATACGACACCTTCCAGAGTTCAAGGTATTTGCCTGCTGACAGATTCGGGCTGTCAAAGGGAACTCCTGCCAGCTGGCAGAGTGCAGCTCAACCAGAGATGAACTGCACTGCAGGAGACACAGCGAGCTGGAAGGGTGGCCAGGGAACAAAACCTTAACACACAAAGTCAACCCTTTTGCAAGGAAAGGATGAAGTTTTCTGGCATTGCTGATACTCTGCTCAAAGAATCGTGGAATCCTGGAATAACCTGGGTTGGAAGGGACCCACAAGGACCATCGAGTCCAGCTCCTGGCCCTGCCCTGAGGTCTGAATTGTCCTGTTCCCCAGCCCTTCACCCCTCCAGCTCCTGACCCACACCTTGCTGCTTCCTGCACCCCCAGGACACCTGCTAAGTTCAATACAGCTTCTTCTATGAAGTTCAAACAAACTGTGAGTTTGACCTTTTCTCGTCCCAAAAGAAAAAAATAAAAAAAAGAAAATAAAAAAAGGGGAATGGAAAGAAAGTCTTCGGTCTGTGTTTACAGAGAAAACAGATGTGTAAAGCAGAATAGAGTTGGTTGGACACCTTTTAATGCAGTCATTCAATTCAAAAATTGCTACCTCATCAAAAGCTTCTGGAGGAAGATGTGAACTTGGGTATAATTTCCCTTCAGAAGAAAGAAGAAACATGTAGCCTGCAAAACTCTTTATCTCCCTATTTGTGCCTTTTAGAGCAGAGTATTTTCCTCCTCCTCAGTGGCTTTTCCAGTTTCTCGATGATTTTCAGAAAACCCTTCAGCAGTTCAAGCCATCCCTGCAGTTTTCCATCACCGTGTGCTGCTCAGCTCCCTAATAAAGAATTTCAGCAGAGCTGTAGAAATCAATATGAAATTCATCTTTGCAGCTGAGTTCCCTGGCACGCTGCATGCGGAGGGGGAAGCTCAGAGAGCACAACATCTGCAACACCAACACCTTCCAGTCCTCTGGGGGCAATGGAGACCTGCCCCTGGAAACAGCCTCACCTGGCACTGCCCTGCAGCACACAGCAGCTATTCCACTGCAGATTATTTTGTCAGAAATCGCCTGGCACTGGGGTCAGAGGGGCACAGCTCCAGGGATATGGGCTGGGGGAAATGCAGGAACCTGGCAGGGAGCCTGAGCGCCCCAGGGACTGCTCAGATGCTGTGCCATCCAACACACCTGCTGGGGAGGTTTCATGGTTTTTCCCCTTCGTGATGGATTGCTGGGTGATTTTTCTTTGCTCTGGAATGAGATGCAGAAAGCTTGACAAATGGAGAGGAGGGAAACTTCTTGTGCCAGAATAATTCAATTTTATTGTATTCTTCACTGCACACCACGCTGCCTCGAACTTGCTGGGGGTGAAAATCACTTGACAGAGAGTATAACATGCAGAAAGTGTCAGAAAGCTCACTAGATGTGGCTGTGCTTTTGTCCTCCACTCTCCAACCTCACCTGCACTGTCCGCGTGGGAAATGCACAGTAAAAGGGCTCTGGGTGGTGTGATATTGGTACCTGCTCTGCAGAATCTTGGTCTGGTGTTGGGCCCAAAAGGAAGCCCCACATGTCTCTGACAAGCAAACATTTCCTTGCCTGGTCCCTGTCTCCATCTCCAGCCACAGCCACGGTCCCTCCTGGGTAATGGCATTTTCTTCTTTAAAATTCTGCTGCCATTTCTGGTGAATGAAAACTTTCCTGCTCTCCCCAGTTTAGGAGCTGAGATGCAGACAGACACTGTTCCCCCTGGGCCATGTGGGGTGCCTTGTTAAGCCCTTTGCAGTGCTCTGCCATGAAGAGGGAAACAAAAATGGCAAACCCCATTAGCTTTTTTTGATTTTGTGGGGGTTTTTTTTGGTCAGTTTATCACTTAAAGGCCCAAGGGCACTCCAGGCAATCAGAGAAGTATAAAAGTTGCTTGGAGAGAAAAGCCAGCCCACCGTTCCTTTTTGTGACTCTTTTCAGCCCTTTGGACCTGAAAGCCAGTGCTGGAGAGTGGAAGATGGCAGTGTGGGAGCCCAGCAGAGCCCTGTCCCACAGGGCTTCTCATTTGGGAGGAATTCAGCATCTCTGACTGCTGGGATTTTTGGGAAGAGGAGCTGCTGCCTGCTTGCTGCAGGGAATGTGTTACTTTGAAGGTGTCTTGATGCTGCTGCACTTTTAAAAGCCTCATTGGCTAATGCTGTTGGACAGGAGGAGGAGCAGGGGGGTGAGTTAGACCCAAGAAATCTGAATTATCCCAGTGAGTGCTGCTAGCAGGACTTGCAGAGAGCGCAGGAAGCTCCTGCGGTGGGATGGGCAGCACAAGACAGGAGAGGCTGTGCACAGGAGCCCTCCTTGTGCCTCCTGGAGTGAAACTGCAGCCCTGTCCCATCCAGCAGGCCAGTGTGTGTGTGTGAGGGTCTGTGCCTGCCCACAGGACCACTCCTGGGCACTGCTCACCCCTGGCATCGCCCCCTGCCCCTGCTCTGGGACATCCTGGGGCCTCCCTGGGTAGGGGCAGCAGCCACGGGTGATGGTCACTCCCTGCTTGTGGCAGTTCCCAGCCTGGCCAATTTTTCTGCCTCTTGACTTAAGCTTCATTGATGTTAGGCAGCATTATTATTTAAAAATAGAAATGCCACGCAATGCTTGAATCAAGTGTCATGCAAAAACCTGGGGGGTTAAATACAGTTAATTTGCACGGTAACCTTCACCTGCCAAGGCAATGTTAGCAGGAGAGCCATGCTTGATGGGGGAGCCTGGGGCTGGATTTTAGCTCCTCCGTGTATAAAGGCACTTGTGGAGGGAGGAGCAGGCAGAGGAGCCTGGGGAATGGTGCCAGGAGATGGATGGTAACGGCAGTTCCAGCGAGGATGGTGGGTACCACAGAGGTCAGGTAGCTTTGGAATGGTGCAGGCTGCACCAGGTCGGCTGCTTGAGGGAGAAAGAACCATCAGTCTTGCTGGTGTGGGGTGAGAGAGGTGTGAGGACGGTGATGCTGCCCTTCCCTGGCTGTCACAGCTGGGCTCTGCCTTGCCTCAGGTCATTCCCAGTGTTTCTTTCCTCTGCACAAATAGGATTTGGGAGCTTAGCTACCTTTGTTCAGCAGTGACAGCACACCCCAGAGTCTTTCAGGCATGGCTGCTTGACTGCCTAAAAGCCTGGAAAACTGCTAATGAAAACTAATTCCTGGCTGAGCCGTGGCACCCATGGGAGGGCTATTGGTAGGGCCACAAGCTCAGCCATCCCTGCTGGCCGTGCTGCCCACAGGAGCTGCCCCACGGCATGGGGGCTCCTGGGGGACACAGCTGCTTGCCCCGTGCCTGTGCCACCCCCCCTGCTCCCCAGGGCTCATGGCTGCACAGCCCTGCCTAGCAAGGGGGGCATCTCTAGCAGCAGGGCTGCCTTTCATCTCACGGGAAAGCCTTAACAAAATGCAGAGTCCAGAGCAGTTTTGGCTGGAAATGGGAAGATGTGAGTCTTCAAAAGCCTTTGGCTTTCCTACACCCAGGGCCTGGCATTCATCCTGACCTCCTCACAGATGCCTAGGGAAAGGCTCATGTCTTATTTAGCCCTCTTGGCCTACTGAAGCAGCATTTCCTCTCCTCTCCCTCCTTCCCACCCAGCTGTTTCTTTCTCTTCTTCTTTGACACAGCCTGATGCTTCCTCAGGTGCCTGCCCTCACTACCCAGCCTCCACCACAGGAACATAGCCTGGCTCTGCCCTGCAAATGCTGCTGAGTCTAGGAATGATTTTAATCTTTTCTTTTTTTTCCAAAAAAAGATGAACTGTGCAATTATTCTCCTAATGGATGTGACATGTTCTCCACACACTGACACGTAACATATGGCGCAAGATTACATCCTTCTAAATGATTCATGCAGTTCATCAGCACCACGATTATCTGCTGCTTTCCAGAGCCGTGCCTTCCCATGCAGCTAAAATCCCCAGCCTCCTCCCCCTGGCCCCCCATGGCTCCAGCTGCTGGGGTATTTTCAGCCTCAGGTAGACATTGGGTAGCTCTGCCCATCAGAGAAGTCATCTCCAGCCCAGCCCCTTGTGCAGTGCAGTCAGAGCACAGAGCAAGGCCAGGGCTTCCCTGCCAGCACCTCTGGGATGAGTCTGCGAGGTCTGGGAAAACACATCCCACAGGTGTGAGGTGGCTGGAGCAGTTCAGCCACGAGAAGAATTTATTTCTCCTGTAATGAAAAATTCCTTCAAGGAAAAAGCATTCATTGAGATGCAAATTCACCATGCTCTCTGCAGAAAATAAACCCATTTTCCCCTGCACAAGGCTCCAGGAACCGATTTGTAATAGCCCTGTTCAACAGCGATATCTCCAGCTCCCCAGGAAAATTAGTGCACATTAGCAGAGAGCAGGGTATGGAACCTGAGAGCAGCGTCCTGGCCTTGCTTATCCTTGGGACATTCCAGGCAGAATTAACACAATTTAGCTTTTCTGACTCACGCACTTTGCCAGGGAACTTTAAATGAGTTTTTAATGTAGAAGCCTGGTCTGCAGCATGTGCATCAGGAGCCTCTTGGGGCGTTTTCCAGCCAGGCTGCTTTAACAGAAAAACCCCACCACACGCAAAGCCTCGCGCTGGGGGAGGCAAGGCAGCAAAGCCATGTGCTGCTCACCTACAGCCAGGAGCTAATTATCCACTGAGTTCAGTGGGACTGCAACTGATACCAAATTATTTAAGATCCTACAGACAAAAAAGCTCTGCTAAAAAAAACATCGCTCAGGCAGAAAGGTAAGTACTCAAATGTTGGGAAAGGCCAGATTTGTGGTTCCCATGCAATTTAATTTTGCTCCATGTGCATTGCAATGAGAGAAAAGCCCCAGGAGGAAGGAGTAAGTGATCATTTAACTAAACACTGCATGCAATGTAGATGGGGGCAGAACAGAGGTCAAACCAACTACCATAAAACTAGCCCTGCCTAATTCCTGATGCTTGAGCTTTCAACCTTCTAACAGAGAATTTGGCAAGATTTCCCAACCTCTTTTCTTTAAGTTTTCCAGTGGCTGCAAAGCCCCCAGGGGGCAGGAGCACTGATGTGCAGAGCCCTCCTGGGACTGGCCCTGGTCAAGCCCAGCGAGGAGCAAGGCCAGCAGCTCCAGAGCTTGGCTGGCCTGACAGCCTCAGCCAGGGTTTTGGAATAATAAACCTCACCAGTGGATCTCCCTCACAAAAGAGAAGTTCTTGTGACCCAGACATCTCTGGGCCTGAATCTTGTGTCTCTTCCTGAAGCACATCAAAAGGCCACTGGTTGCCTCCAAGGCTGTTCCTGGGCAGTTTGTGGTGCCAGGTCGATGCCTGCCTGCCCACTGCCCTGCCTGGGGTGTGTGGTGCTGGAGTCGCCATGGCCTGTGCAGCCTGCCTTCCCCTGGCACTCCTCCTGCCTGGGACTCCTCGCTGGGCAGAGAAATCAGCACCATCCCAGCTTCCCCTGAAAAGCTCAGCAGGTGCCCGTACGCTGTTTGCAAAGAGCTTTAGATGTTCCTCAGCTATATCCCTATTAGCTCTCAGCCTGAAATCCTCCCAGAAATCAAACGGGAGCCCTCCAGGCATTTGAAATTAAATATAGCCCAACTTCGCAGCTGCCTGGGCTTCTGCAGGGAGCTTTTGTCTCACCCGCAGTCCCCAGCCGTGCATTCCCTACACAGCCATTTGGTCTCCAACCATAAATTGCACAGTGAGACTGTGCCTTGTCTCAGCCCTGACAGGTTTGGTACAAGAGAGTATTTCAGGGCATCACTAGCCTCTGACAAGAGCTGCAAGACAAAGCAGCCTGTCCAAACCGACTGATTTAAAAATGTTTATCTCTAGTAAATATTGTTTAATGCCCTTAATGCCAGTTAAAAATGGACTGGGAGGTATTTCCCCCAGCAGAGGAGCAAGAAGAGTAATTAGCAATAAAAACCCCAAATCCACCAACAGGCAGAGTGGGAAAATAGACAGCAATCAATGCGAAAAGCAGCAAATTATTCTGGGAAGCAGAAGCGATGAGCAGAACAAATCTCTTGTCCAAGGGGGCGAGAAAGCAACAAAGGGGATTTTCCAGGCTCTGCAGGAAGGTGAGCAGTGGGGTGCTGGGGACTGGACCCCAGAGCTGTACTGAGGTGGGAAAGGCAGAGATGGGCAGTGACTATTCCTGCTTCTTCTACAGAGTGCAGCCAGCAGTGGGGCACGGCCCCTCAGGAGCAGCCTTCCCTCCGTGCCAGCGTGCACTCCCAGCCCCCTGCCACTGCTGGGTGACTGTGACTGCACAGCCAGCAGCTGCCAGCTCCTCCACACCAGCCCTGGAATTGCTCCTGCAGCTATAAATAACCTTCCTCTCCCTCCCTGCTCTTCCCATGGCGTTCCCTGGGATGCGGGGGCACGGTGTGCCCGTGACAGCCCCTCGGCGCTGCTCAGCCCCGGCTGCCGGGACTGCCCTGGCCCTGGGGGTGGCAGAGCAGCGAGCACAGCCTGGGGACAACGGGGACGTGGCTTTGTGTCCCTACAGCCGTGCAGAGCTGTGTACTGACTATGGGCTGCATCCCACAGGGGAGGGCTTGGAGCAGGGGGAAGGAGTTCCAGGGAGGGAGACTGTGGAAAGTGACTTTTGTTTGCAAAGATAAAGAAGAGGGAGGTGAAGGAAGGAAGGAAGGAAGGAAGGAAGGAAGGAAGGAAGGAAGGAAGGAAGGAAGGAAGGAAGGAAGGAAGGAAGGCAAATTAGCATTTTTCTTTTCTCTCCTACTGATGGAAGCAAGGAGAGCTTGCAGTGATTTAGTGATTTTTTTTCTCCATGTTTTGCTTGTGTGGAAGAGAAGCACTAAGAAGCTGCTGTGTTTCCACCAACTCCTTGCCTTGCCATAAGAAGGTACCACTTGACCCCAGTGGCTGGAGGGATGCTGTGGGAGCTGTGCTGGCCTTCCCCCAGCACCATTCCTTGCCCATGCCTCCACTACCTTGCCTTATCAATTCCTCCCTTGCCTTGCCTTGTTTGCCTTGCTGACCCCTCCCTGCTGTGCTTTGACTCTCCCCTCTTCTTGCCCTTGTTTCCACAAGACAAGCCAGGCCTTGGCATCTCCAGGGGCATTTCTCAGCCATGGCTGCAGCAGTGGGGTGCATCACTGGCATGAGCACAGCACCTCCTTGTCCCAGTCCTGGCTTGGGACAGGTTTGGATATGGCTTCTCCCCAGGAAACCCATGGGGACAGGCAGCTATTAACAGGCACTAAGAATTCTCTCAGTGGAAACACTGCTCTCCAGAGAACCACCTTTTCAGCAGCAGCTGTGAGATTCAGTCATTTCCCCCCCTCCATTTAAGGAATTACCAATAAAAAGCACAAAACTACATTGTGGCTCCATTTTTCTGTGCAGAGGAGAGCAGAAATCACACAATTTTCTAGGAAAGTCACGATCCAAATGTCCAGGGTCTGAAAAAGAATTTTCCCTCTGACAACAACCATTTTGATCATTATCAGCTGGACCTAAAATCCACAAAGCTTCCCGCAGTTTCCTGGCTCTTTGGGAGCACCAGCTCCATACTGGGTGCCCACGTGGGCTCGGTGTCACCCCACTGGAGGACACCAGTGGATGTGCCCTGTCCCTGGGCACCCAGCCCCGGCTGCTGCCCACCCCCCAGAGCCAAAGCTGGCTGATAACTGGGAGCTAATTGAATCCATTGCAATTACCTTTTCCTCAGTTCTGTTTCCCCCGCTGGAAGGCTGAGCTCTTTTGGGCTGAGAGCAACAACTGAAATTGTCAGTTCCAATTCCCTATGGCTCCGTTTATTAGGCCAGAGGACTTCCCCAGAGTAATCAAACCCAGCCAGAAAACGCATTAAACTCACAAAACAAACACTGGTGTTTGCAGCACAAAGCCCTTCCTGTCTCATTAAGATCAATTAGGTTGTCTTGAGCAAACTTTCCCCTTTCTTTCTGCTAAGCCTGGACCATTAAGCCCATCCTCCACCTAAACAAGCTCAACGGCAAATCTGAAGGTGAAAAATGCCCACGCATCAGTGCTTTGCTTCCAGGCAAGCTCTCTCCAAAGCGCTGCAAAGATAAAGGCGGCGAGGCAGGCTGGGCATTCAGGACATCCCTCGCAGAGCCCTTTATCCCCCAGGAGGGATTCGCACACACGAGACAGCTCCTCTCCATCGCTCTGGGGACCAGCCTGGCTCGCCCAACCCTGGCAAGGCTGCAGGCTCCTGTCTGGGTGAGCGGGCTGTGCCGGCAGGCAGCTGCTGCCCTCCTGCTCAGCCTGGGTGGGGGTCTTGGTGCGTTTCTTGGAGGCCACAGCAAAGCCTTGCCGGGCCAAAAGTCCCAGCTGGTGCAGAACGACGCGGCTCATCTGCGGCGCTGATTTACACGGAGCATCTGCACTCCCTCAAACCAAACAAGGCTTGAGGATGCTCGCACAAAGTCATGGGCTTCCCACAGGGAGGCAGCTCCCGCCGCCCCGTCAGGGAGCGCTCATGTGCTCTTCAGTATCTTCGCTTTAACCCAAACACAGCAGGACTCCTGCAGGGGTTCCTGCATCGCCCTCGGTTCCACGGGAAGAGGAGATTCTCATTTCCAAACGAGTGCAGCCTGGCACAGGATTGCATACACTCCCGGCCGATCCTGACTCCTGCTGCTCGGAATCCCCAGCACGGGAGAGAACAAATGTGCAACTGTGAGCCAAGAAAGTCGCTCCCAGACAATGCTGCGGAGGAAAGAGGATGTTAATTCAACGGGGAGGGTGTCTGCGTGTTGCTTTGGGGTGAAAAAAGAGGAGGGAGGGGAGCTGCCCCCGCCACATCTGAGAACCACAGGAGAAGCTGATAGGATTTCTGCTAGGAGGCAAATAACATCAAGAAGCCTCCGGAGATTGTTTGTTTTCTCAGAAATCTTAACATGCAAAAACTGGCAAATAAACAACAATTTTAGAGAAACCAAAGAGTCTCTCTTTTTTTTTTTTTTTTTTTTTTTTTTTTTGGTTTTTTTAGCACCCAGAAGAGGCAGCCACGCAGGTCTTGCCTTATTACTGTGCCAGGTGCTGCAAGGATGCCTGCAAAGGGAGAACCGGGGCTCGTGCAGATAGAGGAAAAATGACATGCTTGTGTGGCCTGCTTAAGGGTTTATGGTTAGAAAAAGGAATTAGGGCTTGGCTGGTGGAGGATGTTCCTCCTCTGTTGTGCCTGTCCCTACCCTTTGCTCTGTCCCTTAGCTGGCCAGCTGTGAGAGGCAGCACCCCTGCTCCAAAGGTTGGCTTCATGGGTCCCACCTTGCCTGGGACTCATCCAAGACAGCGAAACTGCCACGCAGAAAAAGCCAGCAGCTGATGGAGTCATAGCTGATGGTGTCACAGACATTTGCACCTCCATCCTCTCCTTCCACTGGCAAAACTTCTCGATGCCTTGATCCCAAGTGGAGGGTGGCAGCAGAGCCCTGCTTGGAAAGCTCTGCACAGTCTGAGGATCTGTGCCTGTGAAAACACGGGAAGGAAAAAGGAGCCTTGCAGTATGAACTGAGAAGGAGTGATGGACAGAACAGCCATGGTGGAGTCCTCAGGCTGCTTTGAAGAACAGCCTCTGTCTGCATGGAGCCTGGGAGAAATCTGTGGGGACCGGCTAGGGGTGAGAAGTGTGAGGTGCTCTTGCAAACGAACAAAGCCATTGGCTGAAAAATTGAGTGTTTGCAACTAATTATTTTCAGTAACTGACCAGCTTTACAGATGGTTGAGGAATATTCATCAAATAAATTATTCATGATTTCTTTCCACTGATCAGCAAATCAATTAGCCACAAACCTCTCTCCAATTATTCATCCAGCTCGAGCGGGATAAATGGGGAGATTTATGACACAGACAACCAACTAATGCGTATTTCTAAACAGGGACCCTTAAGATCCATAAACTTTGTTGTGCACCGGCTCAAATGACCCCGTGCTGACTCACAGTTCAGCTCTCTGAGCTCATGCCCTGTGTGCTGCCTGCCCTGTACAGTCTCCTGTTACTCAGCACTCTTGGGAGGTGAGGTGGTGCAGACCTGTGGTATGGAGAGACACGGTCTCAGGGGGCTCAGCAGGGCTCACAAGTGATTTGGAAACACCCCTCAATTAATAAATTATAGATATGGCCAAGTCAAACACAAGACCTGATGCAGAAATAAGCAGTGGTGTCCTAAGATCAGGTGTGACGACACACAAATCTCTTCAGCTATAAACTCCACAGTTATGGACCTGTTGGGAAGTTGCATTTGTGCAATTTAACCTCTGCTGTTATAATTCCCCATAAAGGCACTCTCACACTAAAATTAAGGCATGTTGACAATATTAAGCTGCACAGTAAATGTAAGTAAGGGTTATGAGACTAACAAATAGTCAAATTAGCATAAGAGCTGCCTTTGCCTCGCTGAGTAACACCATTAGAGTTTGTAAAAGCGAAGCATAATTCAGCATAAGTGTGATAAGTGACCAGAACTGCACAGAGATATCTCCAAATTGCCCTGCTCTGCAAGACTTCCATGCCAGCCACACTGGTGCTCCAACTCAGAAGTGAGGCCTGCCTGCCATACTTGGCATGGACACAGATCCCTCATGGCAATCTACAGTACTACTAGTTAATATGGTTGGAAATTAGGGATGTGGCTGGCTTGCACAGATAAAGGGAGTCCAGATGTAGGAGGGCAGATGCAGTACATGCCAGGCAGAGCTTCTTTTCCTGCAGTTAACAGGCACAGGAACAGCAAGACACTCCAGGGGAAAAGCATCACTTGCAGCTTTGATTGATCTGGTTAGTGGATTAAGCTCATATTCATCCAAATACACTTGCAGCCTTAATCTGCTTTCATCCCACTGCCTGGGAGGGCTCCCTTCTCACAAAGTCCCATCCATAACTCCACAGGGGTCTTTCAGCTGGAGCAGCATTGGCTACAGGCAAGAGGCTGTAAAGACACCCAGCTTCTGCATGGTGACCTGGTGCAGAGCAGCCTCCAGGCTTCACCTCCAGAAGTGCTTGGTTTCTCTGGGTTTGCAAACTCTCCCACAGTTGGCATCCCAGTGCATCCCAGTGCATCCCAGAACTGTAGCCACATCAGGGAGCTGAGGCAGGCACAGCCCCAGCTGTGACAGGGGCAGCTGCAGCTTGGGAGGGGTGGGAGCCCCAGGGCCAGACAGTTCTGCATCCCAGAAGGGTCCCCCATTCCTACATGAAGGACGGTTCTTCCCTTTGCAGGGTGTGAAGGTTCCCGCTCAGCGAAGCGCTGTGAGCCTGCCTGTGGGCGAGGCTCGAGCAGGGCTCAGCCTGGCGTCCCTCTGCCCCTCGGCTCTCAGTGCTGCACATCCTCGGTGGTGAGGACAGCCACAAGAAGTCACTTCTCCTGGATCACCGGTTCTGCACCCCAGGAAAACTCCATCTGAGGCAAGATGTCTAGGACCGAGCTCACCACTCTTCAGATGCTGCTGTCAAAAGCCAAAATCTGTGGAGTTAAGAGATTTCCTTAAGAGCATCCATTCCCATCCCGATCACCCACACGCAAAGCCCACCTATGACAGGGTGGTTTCAGTGCCGAGGGGGCTGGAGCTGCTGCAGCAATGTTCCCGGAGAAGCACCCTACCTGTGCCTGGGCAGGGCTGGGAGAGGTAGGAACTTCAGAGCTGTGGCAGGAGAGGCACTGCAAAATGAGGCAGGGCATGAGCCTGACTTGTGCTGCCAGCGGGACGGTGTGCGACCTCTGCTGTAGGGGACGTGGGGCAGGCTGTGCGGGGCACGAGAAGACTGGGCAGCCTCTTTCCTATTTCCCCTCGGAGCTGCTGAGCCACACCGGGGCACAGCCAGCAGAGCTCCAGTGTCCTGGGCTCTGGGGCTGACCAGAGGGCTCCCCAGGGCAGGGACAGGGAGTTCAGGGCTCTGGCAGCGGCGTCGGCTCCAGAGGTCGGCGCTGGGGACTCCGAGGCTCAGGGGCTGACCGCAGCCCGCAGGGATGGAGGCAGGGGGAAGGAGGCAAAGGGTCTGGATTCTGATCCGCTCTTCGGTCCCAGGGGTGGGATCGGCCGTGCTGAGGTCGTGGACAAGTCCCTGACCCAGCGACAAAGGGGTGGGATCCCGGAGGACGGGCTGTTCCCGGACGCCGAGAGCGGGAATGGGGAACCCAGGCTGCAGGATGGCGGCGGAGGAACCCCCGGCTCCGGTGCCGGGGGTCCCGGGGGACGCGGCTGCGGCCGGAGCGGCGGGCCCGGGGGCAGCGCGGGCCCCTCCCGGC
>NW_024359944.1:583995-584303 GCF_014805655.1 Passer montanus | reverse complement strand
CGGGGCTCCTCGGCCCCGGGGCGGGCACCCGCCCGCCCGCCCGGCGCCGCACCCGGCTCCGCACCCGGCACACGGATTTACGGCGCGGACTGCAGCCTCCGGAGCGGCCCGGCAGGTAAGGCACGGCCGGCGGCTCCCGGGGGCCTCGCCGTGCCCGCCGCGCATCCCCCCTCATCCGCCGCTGTACCGTCTCGCCGGGCTCCGGACGCGGCACAAGTTTCCCCCGTTGCGGTCCCAGCGGGCGCCGGCTCCCCGCTGCCGCCGCTCCCCCCGCGGCTGCTGCAGCGATGGGGCTGCCCCGGCTGCGC